>NW_020954687.1:6373029-6405804 GCF_900497805.2 Vombatus ursinus
GATAGATAGATAGATAGATAGATAGATAGATAGATAGATAGATAGATAGATAGATAGATAGATAGATAAAGGGCACAGGGTGAGTTGAAGATGAAGGGGTGATATCTGGAAAATAAAATTAAGGGGTGAGAGAGGATTATACTGGGAGAAGGAGAAAGGGAGAGGTAGAATAGGGTAAATTATCTCACATGAAACAGACAAGAAAAGGCTTTTACATTGGAGGAGAAATGGGGGAAGGTGAGAGGGAATGAGGGAATCCTATTCTCATAGGATTTCACTTAAGGAGGGAATAACATACACACTTGGGTATGGGAATCTATCTTACCCTACAAGAAAATAAGGGGGGAAGGAGGCAAGAGAGCTGGGGGATGATAGAGGGGATAGCAGATTTGAGGAGGGGATAATCAGAAGCAAACATTTCTGAGGAGGGACAGGGTCAAAAGAGAGAATAGAATAAATGGAAGGTGGGATAGGATGAAGGGAAATATACTTAGTTTTTTCACAACGTAACTACTATGGAAGTGTTTTTTCATAACTATACCTGTATAACCTGTATTGAGTTGCTTGCCTTTTCAATGGGGGTGGGTAGAGAGGGAGGAAGGGAGAAAATTTGTAACCCAAAGTTTTAAAAACACATGTTAAAAAAATTGTTTTCACATGCAAGTGGGAAATTTTTTAAAAAATTATGGAATTAAATAATACCCCAAATCATCCAACTACACTTGGTTCATTGTATGAGAATGTTAGTATGCAAAGAGTTCTACCAAACTACTTCTATGACACAAATATGGTTTTGATACCTAATCCAGGGAGAGCAGTAATAGAAAAAGAAAACTGTAGACCAATTTCCCTAATGAATGTTGGTGCAAAAATTTAAATAAAGTATTAGCAAAGGGATTTCAGAAATATATCATGAGGATCATATACTGTAACAAGGCTGAATTTATATCAGGAATGCAGGGCTGACTCAATATTAGGAAAACTGTAAGCATAATTGACCATATAAACAACAACAACAATAGAACATGATTATATCAATAGATGCAGAAAAAGCTTTTGATAAAATATGACATTCATATTAAAAACATTTGAAAGCATAGGAATAAATGGAACTTTTCTTAAAATGAAAAGTAGTATCTATCTAAAACCAAGAGCAAGCATTATTTGTAATGGGGAGAGACTAAAAGCCTTTACAGTAAGAATAGCAGTGAAGGAAGGATGTCCATTATCACTATTATTATTCAGTATATTGTACTAGAAATGCTATTCATAGCAATAAGAAAAGAAAAAGGAGTTAAAGGGATAAGCATAGGCAATGAGGAAACAAAGGTATCACTTTTTGCTGATGATAGGATAGTGTAAGTAGAGAACTCTAGAGAATCAACTAAAAAATTGGTAGAAACAATAAACCTTTAGCAGAGTTATTGGATACAAAACAAATCCAAACAAGTCATGAACATTTCTACATTTTACCAACAAAACCCAGCAAAAAGAAATATAAAAAAAATTGTTTGAAGTAACTGTAGGCATTGTAAGATACTTGGAAGTCTACTTGCCAAGAGTACATATAGGAATATATAAACACAATTATAAAATACACTTCATATAAATAAAGATTTAAACAATTTGAGAAATATGAATTGTTCATAGATAGCCTGATCCATAACAATACCACCTAAATTAATTTACTGATTCAGTTCCATAAAATCACACTACCAAAAGATTACTTTATAGAGCTAGGAAAAAGTAACAATTTATTTGGAAGAGCAAAAGGTCAAGAATATCAAGGGAATCAATGAAAAAAAAATTGTGAAGGAAGGTAACCTAGCAATACCAGATCTCAAACTATACTACACAGTGGTATTCATCAAGACAGTTTGGTACTGGATAAGAAATAGAGTTGTTGATCAGTGGAATAGATTAGGTACACAACGTACAGAAGCAAATGAGAACGGTAACCTAGTGTTTGATAAACCCAAAGAGCCCACCTATTGGGACAAGAACTGACTATTTGTCAAAATTTCTAGGAAAACTGGAAAAAATTCTGGCAGAAACTAGGCATCGACCAACATTTCACACTGTATATACCGAGATAAACTCAAAATAGGTACACAATTTAAATATAAAGTGGAGCACAGAAAAAAAAAATTACCTGTCACGTCTATGGATAGGGGAAGAGTTCATGACCAAAGAAAAGATAGAGAGGATCATGGGAGGTAAAATGGATAGCTTTAGTTACATTAAATTAAAAATATTTTGTACAAACAAAACAAATGCAGCCAAAATTAGAAAAAAATCAGGAAACAGGAAAATATAGTAAATTTCTTTGATAGTGGTCTCATGTCTCAAATATATAGGAATTGAGCTAGATTTCTAAAAATAAGAACCATTCCCCAATTGGTAAATGGCCAAAGAATATGAGCACATAGTTTTCAGAAGAAGAAATGAAAACTATTAATCATCATATGAAAAAATGCTCTAAATAACTAATAATTAAAGCAATGCAAATTAAAATAAGCCTGAGGTATACCTTACACCCATCAGATTGACTAAAATGACTGAAAAGGAAAATGACAAATACTAGAGGGGGTATGGGAAAATAGATAATCTAATTCACTGTTGGTGGGTCTGTGAACTAGTCTAACTATTCTGAAGAATAAATTCTAATGATGCCCAATGGCTATAAAACTCTGCATAGCCTTTGACCCAGCATTATTGCTACTAGTTCTATACAGCAAGGAGATCAAAGATAAAGGAAAAGGACCCATATGAATAAATACTTATAACAGCTTCTTTTTGTGGTGGTAAAGAATTTGAAATTGAGGAGATGCCTATCATTTGGGTAATTGCTAAACAAGTTAAGGTATATAAAGGTGATTGAATGCTATTGTGCTGAGAGAAATGATAAAGGGGATGGTTTCAGAAAACCCTGGGAAAATATATATAAACTAATACAAAGTGAAATGAGCAGAACTAGGAAAACAAGTAAATAGTAATGACAAGATTGTAATGATAATCAGCTGTGATTTAGCAACTCTGATCAATACTGTGATCCATGACAATTTCAAAGGACCCATTCAAAAACGTAACTGAAACCAAGTCCCTGTTGATTTGAGTTGTGTTTTACACAGTAATATAGAAAATCTGTATTTAGCTAAGTATGTATTGGCCCACACAGCTTAGAAACAAGTTTTCATCACAGAATATATAGCTAAATTTCCTCCTATCAGAAATATAAGGCTTCATATTCAGTAACATATTTCCTTTATGCCTCTGATCCCTATAATATTTGTAGATATTGTATCCAATTCATTCTTTATCCAGATTCCTCAACTAATGGCTCAGCATTTCTTCCTTTGTTGTTGTTTATTCTAATTACAATATCATTGGCATAGTTAAAAATTTCTTGAAGTATATATTTTTGATATTCTGAAAACAGTCATATATTTGCCTGTTTTCTTAATTGGTCACTTAATTGTTCACTGCTACTTTGGCAATCGTTTGATTTCCTGGAGGAAAACCTTTCTTTTACTGTTGTTTAGTGACTCTGAGGTAAGGCTGTTTCATGCGTTCATATTGTTTGTATTTGTAGTACTTGAGATAAGATGCTTATAAAAAATAATAAGGGTAGATAGTTTTAAAGATAAACTTGTGTCAACAATGTTAATTACTTAATTTTTTTTATTGCTCTCTTTTGTTTTTATATTATATATATTTCTCAATCTATTTCTTCCCTATCCCCCTCCCAGAGAACCTTACAAATAAGGAATAAAAAAAAATGGGAGGGGAAAGAGGGATGTGAGAGAGAGGAGTAAGCAAGACTAATCTTGAAACATGAGAGAAGCCCATCATTGGACCTCTGTCAGCAGTTACCTGGCTTCCCTATCTAAATTTATTCAACCTTTGCCTTCTGCCAGTTGTGAGTTTTGCTTTATCCTCTTGGCTATCATATCTTTCCTAGTGTTTAACATGGTGCCTGGCATGTAGAAACCACTTAATAAATGCTTATTGACTTGATTTAAATGGCTTGCCCAAGGTTATATAACTAGTAAGTACAACTATAACTAGCTTTTGGAAAAGCTAGTACTGGAAACTAATTCTTCCCATATTTCTCTCAGACTCTAAATCCAGTTTTCTTGACACCAACCTTCTTTCAGTTGATATTCTCACCAAAATATAATTTTTTAAATTGCATTCTTTTCTATGCAAAATGTTCCCTGTGATTTGGGATTGACATAAGACATTTCTGTTCTACTACTACCCTATTTAAGGCCCTTAATTCCTTATCCTTTTTCCATAAAGCTCAGGCCTGACCATGTAACTTCTCCTTCCTCACCTTCCACTTCCAGTGAACTCTTTTGGCATTTGAAGTTTTTTATAACCTACCCCTCATTTTCCACTTACTTAGTATAGTCGTATCAATCTATTTGCCATTTTGCATACATGATATTCCATTTCTTGTCTATATGCTTTAGCACTGATTGTCCCCTTTGCCTGCTTGGAATGTACTCCTTCCTCATTTCTCCCTTGTGTGTTTATATGTGTATATGTGTACACACACACAAACACATACACACACACACCTGAAGTTGTTTCTGATTTAGACTTAATAATTAATATAATAAAAGCTTGGTCCATAAACTGTTGCATCAATACCCAATTATTCTCATATCATTTTGAAATATTTAAGGATCTTATTTTATAAACAAATATATAGCCAAACAGGCATATGGCAAGTCCAAATATTCTTTACTTAGTTGTTCAGGACATGGTATTGACTGCAGTTTCAGACTGAAAATAGTAAGAGGTACTAAGGTATTGCAGCAACAAAGTTCATTATAAAAAAATCACAACTTAACTTTCCCTGGTTAGAGAGATTTGCCACAAAAGGAAGAAGCAGGGACATAAATATAATAGCATTAGTACTGGTCCTCTGGGCCTAAGCCCAAGGGCTCAGAATGACTCAATACATGTACAAGAATAGTATAAGCAGCTAAATATGTGGCAAGATGTACAGCTAGGCTCAGAATTAACCAGTTGGTAAGATTTCTTGTATGGGAAAATGAATTAGGAGGGTCCAACCTTAGCCTTCCCAAGGTTACCCTCCTAGCTTTATTCCCAGGGATAGATATCCACTGGCCTTCGATCTCAGATGTTACTCTCTTGAGCTATTGGTATTTTTCTTGAAGTGGTGAAACATTGGCCCATAGACACAACAAACCTGAAAACTAAGCTCAAAAGGAGTATTTGTGGTCCCAAAAAGTTTCACCTCAAACATCAAAATCTCACTAATCACAGTGATCATGATACTCTCAAGTTGTTGCAATAAATTAGCTAGCAAATAAAAATTTATTGAGCATTCTAAAAATCACATAAAAGATGAGGAGAGCAATAATCAGTCAAACAGAACAAGTCAAAACAAGTCAAATAGAAACAAAGAAATGAAAACGTAAAATACCTCATTGGTAAAACAACTGACCTGGAAAATCGATGCAGGAGAGATAATTTTAAAATTATTGGTCTACCTGAAAATCACAATGAAAAAAAGAGCCTGGACAGTATCTTTCAGGAAATCATGAAAGAAAACTGCACTGAAGTCCTAGAACTAGAGGGTAAAAAAGCCATAGAAAGAATCCGCCAATCACCTCCTGAAAGAGATCCCAAATTGAAAATGCCAAGGGATATAGTAGCCAAATTTCAAAATTACCAGATCAAAGAAAAAATACTGCAAGCAGCCAGAAAGATACAATTTAAATATCATGGACTCACAGTCAGAATTACACAGGACCTTTCAGCTTCTACATTGAAAGACCATAGGGCATGGAATATGCTGTTCTGTAAGGCAAAGGAGCTTGGATTACAACCAAGGATCAACTACCTAGCGAAAATGAGCATGATCTTTCAGGGGAGGAGATGGATATTCAATGATATAGGGGACTTCCAAACCTTCCTGATAAAAAGACCAGAGCTCAACAGAAAAATTGATCTTCAAATACAAGACTCAAGAGAGACATAAAACGGTAAACAGGACAGAAAGATACAATATGTTGTTAATAAGGGCAAACTTTACATCCCTACAAAGGAAGATGACACTTGTAACCTTTGAGAACTGTATTATTATACCATGTTAAAGGAGTATACATAAAGGGGGTGGATATAAGTTGACTTTGATGTAATGATAAAAAAAATCTAATCAAGTGGGTTAAATGGATCCAAGTAAGTGGATTAATCTGATCTAAGAAAATGTATTGAGAGAAAAGGAAAGGAGGAGACAGACAAGGGTAAATTACATTGCAGGAAAAGACATAAAAACCTATTAACAGCAGAGGGAAAGAAGGGAGGGAGATGAGCATTGCTTGAACCTTACTGTCATCAGATTTGGCTCAAGAAGGGAATAACATAATCAGTTAGGTATAGAAATCTAACTTAGATTAGATCTAAATCTAAATCTAACTGCCCTATAGCAGTAGGAGAGAAAAGAGGAAAGAAAAGGAATGGGGGATAGAAGGGAGGGAAGAAGCAGTAAGGGTAAAGCAGGAAGAAAAGGGAAGAGCTAATGGAAGGGAGGAGGGACTGAAGGAGGCAGTGGTCAAAAGCAAAACACTGGTGAGGAGGGAAAAGGAAAAAGGAGAAAGAAAAGCATAAATGGGGAAAAAGGATGGAGAGAAAAACAAAGATAGTAATCATAACTGTGAATGTGAATGGGATGAACTCTCCCATAAAACGGAAGCAGATAACAGAATGGATTAAAAACCATTATCCTACAATATGTTGTTTACAGGAAACACATTTGAAAAAGAGTGACACACAGGGTAAAGGTAAAAGGCTGGAGCAGATCTGCTCCAGCTGAAGTAAAAAAAGCAGGGGTAGCAATCCTGATCTCAGACAAAGCAAAAACAAAAATAGATGTTATCAAAAAAGATAAGGAAGGAAACTACATCCTGCTAAAAGGCACCATAGACAGTGAAGTAATATCATTACTGAACATGTATGCATCAAATGGTATAGCATCCAGATTCTTAGAGGAGAAGTTCAGGGAGTTACAGGAAGAAATAGACAGCAAAGCTATACTAGTGGGTGACCTCAACCTCCCCCCTTCTGAACTAGATAAATCTAACCACAAAATAAACAAGAAAGAAGTTGAGGTGAATAGAATATTAGAAAAGTTAGGTATGATAGACCTCTGAAGAAAATTGAATGGGGATAGAAAAGAATATACTTTTTTCTCGGCGGTACATGGCACATACACAAAAATTGACCATGTACTAGGGCATAAAAACCTCACAATCCAATGCAGAAAGGCAGAAATATTAAATGTATCCTTTTCAGATCTTGAGGCAATAAAAATTATATGTGATAAAGGACCATGGAAAGATAGACTAAAAAATAATTGGAAACCAAATAATCTAATCCTAAAAAACGATTGGGTCAAACAACAAATCATAGAAATGATCAATAACTTCATTCAAGAGAATGACAATAATGAGACAACATACCAAAACTTATGGGATGCAGCAAAAGCAGTTCTTAGGGGAAGTTTTATATCTCTAAATGCTTACATAAATAAAATAGAACAAGAGGAGATCAATGAATTGGACAAAAGAGAGCAAATTAAAAATCCTCAATTAAACACCAAATTAGAAATATTGAAAACCAAAGAAAAAATTAATAAAATTGAAATTAAGAAAACTATTGAACTAATAAATAAAACTAAGAGCTGGTTTTATTAAAAAAAAAACCCAATAAAATAGATAAACCTTTGGTTAATTTAATTTAAAAAAAGAAAGAAGAAAACCAAATTGATCTATACTTTAGCCATCCTACTCCAGAAGTATAGTAGCTTTTCTTGTACTTATGTCACGCCTTTGGCTTATTCTACTTGTCAGCTAAGACTATCAGGCTTTTGTTTCCTTTCACATGAATTGTTGTTAATCAAGCCAGACTTAGATCTTTCTATATCCCTCCAGAGTGTAAAATTATGACAAATGCTGGATTTATCTATGTAAAATTTCATTTTGCCAAGTTTGGCCCATTATTCTAGCTTATTTAGCTTTTTTTTTAAAATCTAGATTCAACTATCCATTTTATTAACTATATCTTTCAGCTTTGAGTCAAGTCAATAA
The DNA here is from genome assembly GCF_900497805.2 of Vombatus ursinus. Classification (NCBI taxonomy): domain Eukaryota; kingdom Metazoa; phylum Chordata; class Mammalia; order Diprotodontia; family Vombatidae; genus Vombatus; species Vombatus ursinus. The sequence goes on from NW_020954687.1 coordinate 6,381,153, forward strand.
GTATTAAGCACTTACTGTATGTCAGGAATAGTACTAAGTATTGGGAATACAAATACAAACTGAAAGAGTGAAGTTCCTCAAGAAACTTATATTCTAATAGGAGAACACAACACATAAGGAAGGTGAAAAGCTGTTGGGGATGGTAAGGAGTGTACTTCGAGGTGAAGAGGATGCTATGGTGTGGTAGAATAAGTTCATAGAGTCAGAAATAGAGCCTGATGAGGAATTTGTTATCCACAAATTGAACAAGAAGGCCTTCTATGTCTTCCTGCATTGTCTGTTGAACCCCATGACATTCTAATCATGATCTCCATCTGTATTGGACATGGTTATAGTCAAGTTAGTGAAATAAGGAAGTGAAACAAGCACTTATTAACCACCTATGTGCTAGGCACTGTGTTAAGGGTTTTGCAAATATCTCACTTGATTCACAAATATGGAAGATAGGGCTATTATTATCCTGATTTTATGGTTAAGGTAATTGAGGCAGACACAGGTTAAGTGCCTTGCCCAGAATCACAGAATTAAGTGCCTGAGGCTGAATTTGACCTCAGGTAGCCTTACTACAGTAGGACCAGCACTCTATCCACTGTGCCACAAGCTGGTTCAAAGTAAAATATGTATCTAATTACATTATGTTTAAGGTTTCTCTCTTTTCTGCAAAGATACTTTGAGATACTTTGTCAGATTTATTAATGAAATCAAGATATAGCATGTTAATGGTATTATACATTACCTATCAATCTAGTAAAAAAAAAAGTCTTTCCATATACTGTCTTGTATTATTAGTTATATTTTCACGTGTATTTTTTCTAACTAAATTGTCGACTCAAGGAGTTTAATTTGGTGGCTTGGATTTATGCATTGCACATCATTTTTTCCCTTTGATTTGCCCTTCTTTTAAACTTCTCTATTTCTTTTGAGGGCACTATTCTCCTGATCATCCAGGTTTATAACTTTGAAATCATCCTTGACTCTTCTGTTTCCTTTGCCGCCCCCACCCTACACTTGATTAGTTGTCAAGTCATATTAACTCTATTTCCACTACATCTCTGCAGTTGAGGTCCTCATCATTTATCTGGACTGCTTAAATATTCTCTTAATTTTTACCCTGCTTCCAGTCTATCTCTCCTGCACTCTGTCTCCACATAGTTGCCGTGACTTTTCTAAGACATAGATCTGATCATATGACTCCTCTGCTCAAGAAATTACTATCATTCCATTTTCTCTATGACACAGTAAGAAGCAAAATGCTCCTGCAGTGCCCCATTTAAAGTCTTTCACAATCTTGCTTCAACCATACTTTGCAGAATTCTTTTTCATTAATTTCATATATACATACACTGTGTTCCAACCAGGCTGGAAGACTAGACATTCCTTGAATTTGATGTCCCATCTGCCACCAGCATGCAATCATTTTGTTCATTAAGTCAACAAATATTTTTAAATTACCTACCGGTGGCAGGCAGTGTACTTTGCACTGTGACAAAAACAGTGACAAAAACAAAACAGCCCTTCCCCTCAAAGAGCTTATTTAAAAGTTGAGGGTGGGTGAAGGGAGCAGGTAGGGGTTCTAAGACAAGTAAATAGAAACATTATACAAAATAATTTTTGAGAGAGAGGGTGCTATGAACTAGAAGGATCAGATTAGGTTTCCTTAGAACATGTACTTGATCTGAGCCTTGAAAGAAGCTAGGGATTCTGTAAAGGAATGATGAGAAGAAAATGTGTTCTAGGAATGGTAGTGGGTAATAGAATGACATGTAGATGTAGAAGGGGAACAGCAAGTAGGTCATTTGAATTGGATTATAGAATTTGTAGCAAGAAGCAGTTACGGAAAGCCCAGCAGGTAGCCTGGAGCCAGATTGTGAAAGGCTTTACATGCCAAATAATGGAGTTTATATTTTAATCTAGAATTAATAGGAAACTATCAGAGCTCCTCAAACAGTAAAATAACATGATTAGACCTATATTTTAGGATTATCAATTTGGCAGCTATATGGAAGATAGATTAGAGAAAGAAGAGACTTGAGGCAGGGAGACCAATTAGGAAGCTCTCGTAGTAGCGCAGGTAAGAGACAGTGAGAGATTGAACTTGGGTGTTGTTGGTGTGAATTGAGAGAAGGGAATGGATACCAGATCAGATATAGTGCTAGAGTCAATAAAACTTGGCATTTGATAGAATTTGGGGGTGAGAGAATGTGAATAGTTAAAAATGACTCATTGGTTGCAATTCTGGGTGACTAGACAGAGGTGGTGTCCTTGACAGAAATGAGGAAGTTAAGAAAAGTTCTTTTTTGGGGGGAGGGAGGAAGATAAATTCTGTTTCAAAGACTTTATGGTACCTATAAAATATCTATTTACAAATGTCCAAAAGGCAGTTGGTGTTGCTCAGAAGAGAGACAAGTACTTAAGTATATCATATCAAGATAATTGAACCCCTGGAAGATGATGAGAGCACTGAGTGAGTTATCCCTATACCTGGATTTCCAGGGCCACACGGAGTTTCGAAACTGTCAATGTGGCAAGATCAAATATAGTTTCACGTGCATGTATGGGTGAAAATTAAAGTCATCCCCAAATAAAATGTTACACAGATTCAGCACAGAATATTTCATAACATTTGGTCCTTGCTTGGTATTCAGTAGCATCTGCCTTGGTGTAAAAAATGTTCTTTCCCAACTCCAAGTCAATAAAGAAAAGAAAAAGGCAAAGAAAATTGATTTCTGTCTTGGAAGAAACTTTATTATACAGAAGATCCAACACACCATGTGGAACTCTCCCTGAAGAGACTTGGGACCTGGGGTCAATTGGAAGTCATCCCTTTATACTTGGGTTAAAAAAAAAAAACACAAAACAATCTGACTTGGAGCTTGAAAACTAGTTCTGCCTCTTGGGAGACTGGGATATTGGACCCTCTTTTTCCATTAGTGTCCTCTTCCCCTTGCTTCCCCATACTCACAGATTGATCTTAATCAATTTAATAAGTCCAAAGGAAACAAAACTCAAACTTTTCATTTTAGAAGGAAAGCTGAGTACCCTACAGCAAACTCAAATTATGTATGACTCTCTTCCTACAGGGATTGGAGATCAAAGTTTATATGGGCTACATGTAGGAACTCATGTGGGATAAATATGAGGCCATTTGAATTTTCAGGAACCCATTGGAGAGACTTTCCACCCAAGGCTTTAAATCTTGTATAATATAAATCCACTAGAAAAAAGTTGCATTTTTTTCCTCTTGTTTTAAATTGCAATTGTGAATAATTAGTTTTTTAGGTGTGTTTCTATAAAAGTCAGACCAGTTCCTTTTAAGACAATTTTTATAGACTTTAACATTTGTACATTCATCGAGTGGTTGCTGATACCTTGCTGTATTATGAAACCTATATAGATATTGATTTTAAGGCTAATATGAGAAGTATGAAGTTTGTATTCCTAAGATACATACTGGTGTCTAGCAGTTTACTTAAAGCATTCCAGGATAGCTTAGATATTTTCATTTTCTCCCCCTTTTTTTTTTAGTTTTAAGCAGTTTTAATGCTTGCCTTGTTACATGAACCCAGTTGGCTTTTCTGAGTTCCTTTTGTACAATAGGTCCATAGGATAAAAAGCTTGGTTGCCTAGAAAACTCCTCTCCCAATCCTAAAGTGCTTGACTCTTTTCCTTGGGAGCCTCACAGTTGTTTAGGTATATTTGATCTTATTTTCTTTAGTCTCTAACTGGGACTACTTGTTCTATTATTGAGTGAATTTGAAATTCCAGGAGTATTGCCTTCAGTGGAAGGGATCCTTTGGGAGAAATTTCATATGCCCTTTGGTCTAAGGACACAGAGGAAATTTACCTGGATCTCAAAGTGATTGGGGACCGCTAGACAAATTTTGGTGTGCCTTCTATAGAATGGGATATCTAGAGAATTTTGTCTAGATTCCAGTTAGGATAACCTTATGTAATATGGAAATTATGGAAATTTTTTTTTTTTACCTAGGACAATTTGGTTTCTCACGTAAGAGTGAAGAGGTGACTTCATCCCTGTGGGGAGAGGCCCAGATGATCAGGAAATTCTGTTGAAAAATAGACTTTCTGTCTGAGAAAGTAGGCTTGATTTTGTCTTCCTTTTCTTTCTTTTCTTTTATTGTTTTATGTTGGGAAAGACCTTTTGGCAAACAGAGTAAACCACTAGAACTTTGTAAAAAATATGTTTGTTAATTTGTATTACATGTATCTGGAAGTACATAAGGATATTTATTATAAAGTTTGATTATGAATTATGTCAAATATACTTGTCTAGAGGATCTTTAGTATGAGGCAGTGGGGAAGGTATATTAAAAAAGAACATCAAACCCTCCCAAAGTCACAGAGTCACTCTTTTAGATGGTTTTTGGGGGAGATTTTTTTTTTAATTTACCTTTGCCAAACAAATTCTAGGAGGTTTGCACTGGTCAGAAAATATTAAAACTTGGAGGTGAGTATAAAGGCTGTATGGAAACCACCATATACCCCATGATACCTTAACTGGATGAGAGAACTCATCTCAGTAAATCAATCAGTCAATCAAAAGTTCTTAAACTAAATATAAAAAGACCTTCAATAAGAATTGTGTTATGATAGTCCAGGGAAACTTGACAAAGTACCAAGGATCATCTATAAAGTAAAATGTCAAAAAATTGAGAAAGGTAGCAATTTTAAAGAAAATTGAACATTTGGCTTTTTAGTACATTCCTAATCAGGAACTTCCATGGGGTGGAAGGAAGGTCCTTGGCCAGGTGTCTCCTTGGTCCACCAACCTGTTTGACCAGAAGAAGACTTTTCAGCTTCAAATGAAGGACGTTAGGCTTGCAATCTGCCCATCGGTGTTCTAGATGGCATTCCCAGATCAGCTGGTGCTCAAGGAGTACATATTCAAGGAACCCAGCAAATTTTTAGACAACACTGTGCCTAAAGGGAGCTTTTGAAGAACTCTATTAGTAGGAAAAAAAAGGCTTCAAGTAATCAGGAGTTGTGAGTTATTCTTTTGGCGTTGTGGTCTCTAAGCTTGAGGCCCTTTTTCTCTGGATTTTGCAATTGAGGGAAAGGTTGTCACGCAGAGAATTTTTTGCAGGATGTTTTGTACCAACTGGGCTTAATGTACTACCTAAGAAAATATCTCTAAAGACTTCTTAAGGCTAACTAATTACGTCAATTTTCAACAGATAATTTTGGGAGATAAGCGCACCAATGGTGTCTCAAGTCTGTGGCATTATAGAATCACTATTGACCCTCCAGGGCTACTTTTAAAAATCTAAGGGAGGTGATATAGCCAGCTTGGGGAACTACTCATTAATGGAACTGGGTTTGGAGAGGATCCTCAGTTTATGTAGGCTACATCACATTAAGGAAATATCATCTCCAGCTTCTCACCTTTCCAGTTCATTTTCCATGTAGCTTCCAAATTGTTGTTCCTAAATACAGTTCTGACTTAAGTCAGTCCCTTGTTCAAGAACCTTGATTGGTTCTTGAGGATAAGATAAAAAACAAACTCTTTCCTTTGATATTTAAAGCCCATTATAATCTGGCTTCATCCTACTTTTATAGAAATGTTGCATATTTCTCTCCATGCATTGTGTTACATCCAAACAAACCCATTTGCTGTTCTTTGAACATGCCATTATATCTCCTGTCTTTCCTCTTGTCCAGGCTGTCACCCATGCCTAGCATGGAGTCTGCCTTCTGTCTCATTCAATCCCAAGCCTATTTTAGTGCCAGTTCAAATGCTGCATCCTACAGGAGGCCCATCATGACACACCACACCATCCCCCTATACTCCCTTGCCATCCACTCTCCATGGTGTGGAAACCTTTGTCCTTGAGTACCAGGAACTATTTGTTTTATTTTTCTTTTTTTTTACCTTTGTATTCCCAGCATCTGTAGCACAATGCCTTGCACAGAGTAGATGTAGGTGTCTTCTTGAATGCATAATAGAGAAGAAATTATTCAATTAATTCTGAAAAGTTAGCTTCCAAATCTCTTTTAACTAATTCCACTTCATAGACTCATACAGTACTCAGTATAGAATAGCAAAGGTCTATTCTAAACTATTTTTTTCTTGCTGTGAAAATGCTTTTCTATAGCAATTAACCAAATTTGTATATATAGGTATTTTAAATTGCCACTCACCTCTTATATGTTTTTGTTAAATAAGTGTAATTATATTGCCATTGATGTCCCTTCCAAATAAAATTCTTTGATAGATATATTGCAGTAGATGTGTCTCAGTGATACAAATGTGATTTTAACTTAGTTTACCAAAGTGAAATAATTTTTTTCTCATGCATTGCATAATTTTATTTATTACCAGTGAACAAGTTCTGAAAATTTAGCCTTCCCCAGTAATGGTGAATTAAAAGGATATTAAAAGGAAATTACAGTTTAGGTTGAAAATAAAATTACATGTTGTATATAAAAGATATGTTGTATATAAAATATATATATATAATATACTTTGTATATAAAAGGTGTCAGTATTTGTTGATTTAAAAATCTATTGATTTAAAGAAAATTACGAAGTATTTTTACCTGTCCTTTGAGAAATGGAAATTCTTACTCCTTCCTCTAAAAAAACTAATGATAATTAATGATATTTTCTGCTTATATAATGTCTTTAAAAAGTAAATTTTAGCAAATATAATTCTACATTTTTAAAATAAAATCAAACTAACTAGAAGGCCATATTGATATTCACTTCTACCTTTTAAGAGGAACAAACATAACTTGTGTACTAATGACTCCTATTATATTTCATGTTATATTTCTGTCTTAAGATCTGCTGTAACTCTGAGAGAGATCTTTTGATAATTTATACTTTGGATTACTCCCTCTCATCAGAAAATAATAGCTTTTGACTGTTATTTAGTGTCTGATTGACATGTAGTACTGTGCTCATTATTAAGTATTTTTTTTGCCAATAGTGAAAAATTTGTTTTAAAGTATTGTGTCCTTATATGAGAATGAAATAAGACAGTTTTGTTTGTGAAATTGAACAGAAAATAAAACTTTTCTACTAATTATGATATAATTTGTTTTCAGGTTATAATTTTTTGATGGTGGTGGTATTGCTTGTATATCGATATTTGTCATGACTATTTTCTATAAATATTTCTATTTATACTGTATATTTGCCTTCCAACAATTGACAAAAACAGAACCTTTAATAGAGTAGATGCTTAATATTTGTTGATGAGTGAATTTTTTTGGTAAAAATTTACTTTTAATATCTTATACTCACATTTGAAGTTTAATTACAAGTCCCAAGAAGTTTTAAAACAACAAAAAAATGATAGTTTTACATTTAAAGTTATTTCAGAAATTGATATGATGTGGTAAATGTTTTAAAGTTGAGAAATTTTTGTCCTACATATATAAAATACATACATACATACATATATATATGAAGAAAACATTACAGTGATAAACTATCCTTCTTTTCTCCAAGCTGTTAGAATTAAAGGCTTGCAGAAAACAAAGTGAGCAATGAAAACTTTCTAATACAGAAATTAAACTGTTTAATTCAATTAGTTAAAACTGTTTTATTGCTACTTAAACAGTGGTTTGTAATATGTCTATATACATGTGCATATATATGTATATGCATAAATATATATGCATCTGTGTGTATTACACACACTTACAGTCATCCATCGTTTCATATGAATTGCTTTGGGACAAAAGTTTTAAAAGATCTTGGTATCTTAATGAGTCACAATTCTTATTTTGTGAGCCTTTCCAAAGTTAATGTGTTTTATCAACATATGAGAATCTTGTACTTTTTCCCTTAATAAACTTTTCTCCTGTCAGAATTATTTCCTTCTTTCAATTTATTTTGGTTGATTTTAATTGCTTTTAAAGTGTGAACTGATTTATCACCAACACCTAATCCCTTATACTGGAGACTTACTGTTACTTCTCACTCTCAACTTTGCTATGCCATTTAAGAATTACTTAATTTCAATGAAATTTTTGTGGTGTTTAATAGCATTTTGTTAATTTGGTGGGTAATTTCTTTGATTTTACTCCTGCCCCAATTGTATGTAATACTATACTATATTTATTAAATGCATTTACTGTGTTTTGTTCTTACTTACATTTTTTTTTATTGATTAGCAGTCTTACTTCATTGCCCCTGATTTAACTGGACTACCAACAATACCTGAAAGTGTAAGTATTTTCAAAACAATTATCTCTTTTGAAATTTTGTGAACAGAGCTTAGAGAAGGCATTTTTGTGCCCTAGGCAAGGCTTGAAAATTATGTTCCCTCTATGTCTAGTGAAACCTTTGAGCTTTCACTGTAACACATTCAGCTTGATTTATCACAAAGTAAATACTTACATATGTTGCAGAGTAGAATTTCCTGACATTAGAAAATATGTGCCTTTATTAAAATGAATAATAATAAGTCCCTTCATCACGTGTGCCCCACTATACATTGCATGGTACTGAGTAATTTTACTTGCCTAGCCTTAGTCCTGGCTATGCTTGGAAATGGAATTTGATATACAGGGATTGAAAAAACATTGTAAGATATTTCAAGGAGACATTATGCTCAGGGAAGAGATACTTCCTTCAGAAGCTAAGAAGCTTGGTTCTATTCCTGAGGCTCTCGCCCTCCTTTTCAATTTTCTTTTCCTTTTCACATTAACTAGGTATGTCTCAATCTGGGTAAGGGTATAAAAAGGATTTACTTTCCACTTATTTAGGACAGGTGAGCAGTAATGCTTGTTCTTTCTTTATTTCCTAATGTCTCTTTTATCAATTAGATTAGATTCATTCTACTCCATATATAGCTTTTGTTTCTAATGTATAGGAATGAATAGAGAAATTAAAAGAATAAGATAGAAAAATGCATTTGCAATTTCTGACATGACCACCCTATTTTTGAATATCTATATTAGACTATATTGAAATCATTCATGTTCTGTGATATGATTTCCCCTTTTTAATTTTAAATAAGAAGCTTTTTTTAGGTCTTGAATTTTGTAAGGCAATGCAAAATATTATGATTTAAATGAAACAAAACATAAAATGTTGACATTTAAAATGTTTAACTCAGGAAATTTTACAGTACTACAATATTTTTTAAAAATTAGGTCTTGTAGCATTTGTAGCTTTCTGTATATGGAATAATACTTCGCATTGCTACTAATTGTTCATTTCTTTTCCTTGCTCATGTCTCTTCAAGTGTAAAATGTTGTGCTTATCCCATGATGTTTCAGGTTATAGAGTAAACTTAATAAAGGGTTTATTGTATGGGGAAGGGCGGTCTATTTTTGGGTAATTGCAAGGAAAAAAGAAACTTTTTCTCTTTCTGTTTTTTGCATAATTTTTCCATTTGTCTGAAAATGAAAAACAGTTACAACAAAAATAGTTAAATGGAAACATAACTGAAGGAAAACAAGGCAATAATAATACTATCTGATTTATTTAGGTTTTCCTTTGTTCTTCTGTTCTTTAAAAAATTTTATCCAATCTTACAGATTTCTTTCCCCACTGTCCAATTACATTTGTCAAGGGTAGACGACTTTATTGAATGAAAGAAAAATTATAAATAATATTCTATAGTTGCCAGTTTATTAATACCAAGACAAAAAATAGCATAACCATAATGTGTTAGTTTTGGGATCTGCCAAACCCAAATAACCCATCTGTAAAAACTGTGTAGCAAGCTGCTTAGAGATCCCTGTATTCTTATTGTGGATCTGAGACAGCCCATCAAAGCCCTTAAATCCCTTAATAGTTTCTGAACCCTTGTGTACTGTGTATCATGGGCCAGTTACCGCCTGTTAACGTTTTCCCTTGAGACTGCCTGACAATACTTCAACTTATACACCCTGGCCCCTTCACTGCAGTGTGTTTCTCTCTGTTACAAATGGCAGATGCTAGTCACTACCCTCCCCCAACCCCAGCCTTCCCCTTTGCTGACAAATAAATGTACAGCTGAGAAGGCTAATTACCTGCTTCAGCTATTTAGATTATTCCAACCCCACACCTCCCAGCAAAGGCTACTTTTCTGGAACTTTAAAACAAACAAAAACTGTAGCAAACTGTAACAAAGGATATATACCTTCACATTTGTAATAAATTATTTTTTACTTAAAACACAATAAATTATGTATTTTAGTTATATATGAATAAGAAGAGTATGAGTGAAAAAAGGACAGGCAAATAAATGACTCCCATATACAAACTAATTCCCAATTTAGTACTTTGATATTTATGTAAAACTATTATCTAAACAATTGGTTGCTCTCTTCACCAGTGGAGATCACAGCCCATTCATGCTGTTCCATCCTGTGGGAGTTGAAAGGACATGGATTATGTCCTTTCATAGTTTCTACTCAAGGATTAGGAAAACTTCCTCTAGGGCTTTTCATATTTTGTAGATATAATTTAACATTTAGATTATGCATCTGGTAGAAATCTTTAAAAGTACAGGTTAAATAATCAGCATTTGGTAATTATCATTATACTTGACATTTTTATAATACTTTAAAGCTTGAAATTTGTTTTATGTATACAAAATGGAAAGTCATAAGAAGAGCTTCGAAAATGGACCAGTTGGGTTGGAAGATGTAGTGAATTTAAATGCAGAAAACTCAAAGGCAGTGTGCTATATTAACTTAGGAGTCAGGAAATCTAGGCTCTAATCCCTCATCTGAAACTGGCCGTGTGTCTCTCACTTTTTGAACCTGTTTCCTCATCTTTAAAATGAAGGGGTTAAATTAAATCTGTAGTGCCTTCCAAGTATAAAGTGCTATATAATTCTAAGAAGCTAATTTTTTTTTTGCATTTATCTTTTGTGACTGAGTCAAAGATGATCAGCAGCCATCTTCATTTGTTCATCACTGACCCTTCAGGTCTAAATTATTTCATACAACAAGAGGTTTGGTCTCTCTCATGATTGCTAACATTGCTAGATTGTGCTGGTGAACTATATAGTTCCATGGGGTTGGGGTGGAGGTTTGTGTAGTAATTGACAACTACACATTTAACTGCCTTATTTTCTGATTTAATTCAACACTGTTTAAGTTAGAGCTCACTGTATGGTACTGCTATTGTCAGGTTGCTTTTCTACCATAGACAGTTTCTTCTTCACTTTTTGCTTTTTGCTTGAACTTAGGATTTTTTAATGTAAAAAGAATATTTGTCATACTTAACATTTTTAATACTTTTAGGGAAGGAATTTCACATTTATAAAGGTGGGCATGAGAAAGGCCTTTTTGCGTTGAAATACATTCATAGTAAAGTTTATTATATTGGGGGAGGAGTACTTGGGAAAAATAACTGGAACTTCCCTGAAGTATTGCTTAATATACTGTAGATTTTAGTCTAAGGGAGATTTCATGAATTGAATCCAAGGGATTTTATGTAGCACTAATATGCAAAAGACTCCCCCCAAACATCAGTCTAGGAAAGCTTCCCAGTATACTATAAAGTAAATATGTGTGTTTTTGTACAATAGTAGTATAGTTTTCCTAATTTGACACAGGCAATAAAGTAATATTAAATAGTATTACTTTGATGAATATCTATTTGTTCTTAAGATTATTTTTTTTAAAAACTGATTTCTTTTTTATACAGATACAAAAAAATACGCTTTATAACCCCTGTTAACATGTAACTGAGTATTTTTTTTTTACTCATCCAGAGAAATCTTACAGAATATTTTGTTGCTGTGGATGTGAACAATATGCTGCAACTGTATGCCAGTATGTTACATGAGAGGCGCATCATCATTACTGCTAGCAAATTAAGCACTGTAAGTACTTCGCACATCTCCTTTTAAGTAGGTTATATTGAGCTTTTTCACAAAGAAGACCTGCAGACCTCTGAAGATTTAGATATGTTCCATGTGTACTTATAAGACAATATCTACATACTTTTTTGATATATGGTTTTAATCTGGCTCTTGAAGTACAAAAGTCTGATTTATATAAGGCCTACTCAGCTACATTAAGTCAAGTTAATTATTTTTTTTCTTATCAGGAGATGAGACTTCTTTAACTCTCCAGAGTTCATTTCAGTGCCTCCTACCTTATGAAGAATTCTTAAGAGCTATTATGAGATCTTTATTATTCATTTGTGGCTTTTTTCCATTGGAGCTACTTGAAAGAAATCAAGGGGCCATGATAATAGCTACTATCCTAACCTGGTAATAGGTAGATTCATCTTTGTTCCAGGGTAGTGCTTTGGGAGTGTAATAGCTCTGATTTGGAGGATCTCTTCAAACTGAGAATAACTTACAACTCAATAGCATTTTTTATTATGAATTTTACGCTACTCTCCTTCCTACGCTACTTCTCCTTCTATGTGAAGGCCTTTCTTTTTTGGCATAGATTATTTAAATATCAGAATTTTTACATTGTTTAAAAAAATGTTCACAAGTACTTTGATATGCACAGTAGTTTTTATTTCAAGTGATAAAATGGTGATGGTAGAGTTAACATTGTTTATACCTAGATAGATGGATAAATATTTTAAGATAATTTATTTGACAAATATTTATTGTTTAGTTACATATTTTCTGTTTTAAAGCTGTGGTCATTTTATAAATTATTCATCGTTACTTATGTAAGCACTTAGTAATTTTTCATATTTTGATTTCATATAGTAGAAATACCTTACTCATTTTATAGAATTTTGAGTTGGAAATTACCTTAGAGGTCCCATAGTCCAGCCCCTTAATTCACCTGTTGGACTTTTCCTCAGTTTCCTTTGCAGAGTGGCCATCTACTAGGACTCTGTTTTGGACCTTTTTCTATTTCCCCTCTATACTATTTATATAGTAAGTCAATAATGATGAGATCACCAAATAAAATAACACAAATGGAGAAGAGAAGAGGGCTCACAGAACAGAGCCCTGAGCAACACCCATGGTTACCAGATTTGACCTAGCTGAAGATCCGGCAAAGGAGACAGTAAAGGACTTGTGAGACAGGAAGGAGAACCAGAGTAGGGTAGTATTATGAAAACCTACAGAGAAGAGAATATGAAGGAGAAGATGGTGATAGTGTTAAAGGCTACAAAGAATTGGAGAAGGATGAGAATTGAGAAAAGGCTGTTAGATTTGGCAGTTAAAAGATTGTTAGTAACTTTGGAGAGAGCAGTTTCAACTGAATATTGAGATCAGAAACCAGACTTTAAAGAGTTAAGTAGAGTTAGAGGAAAAGAAAAGGAAGCACCTATTATAGATGGCCTTCTCTGGGAGGTTTAGCCACAAAAGGGATGATAACTGGGATGGATGAATTAAAGAACCTCATCAGCTCCAATGGATTATCATCTCTATAAAGATGATTCCTCAATCTACTTTTCCTGCCCTAACCTTTGTTCTCATCTTCAATCTTACATATCCAATTGCCTATCGAACATCTGGAACTAGATGTAACATAGACTTCTTAAACACATGGTAAAAACTGAACTCATTTTTTTTTTCTCCTACTCCCCAAACTCTTTTTTCTTCTTAATTTCCCTTTTGTTGGTTTCTTTACTGTTTTTCACATAAGACCCTCCATCTAACTACTTTTGGCATTTTCATTGGCTATTTACCAAGCCTAGAATTCTTTCTCTCCACATCTCTTCCTCCTGGCTTCCTCTAAGTCTCAGCTGAAGTTCCCCTTCTACAAGAAGTCTTTCCTAGTCCTACTTAACCTTAGTGTCTTCACTTTGAGACTATTTCCAATTTATTCTATGTCTTGTTTGTACATGATTGTTTGCACTTTTTCTCCCATTAGACTGCGACTGTTTATTGCCTCTTTTTGCATCTCCAGAGCTAAGCATAACACTTAGCACATAATAGGCATTTTAAAAAATGCTTCTTGACTGAATGTCAAGGCCACCCTGCGTGAGGTTCTCTTAATCTCATCTCCATATTTCATTCTTCAAAAACTCTCTATATCTTCCCCCATTTTTTATTCCTCTATAGACACAGAGAATTTGTAACACTGGTAGAATGGGGACTTAGAACTAAGCACTCTAGACTCTTAATCCACTTCTCTCTCATACCAGGATGATAAAATTTTTTTTGAGGAAAGGACATGTGAATAGTTATAATAACTTGGTTTATAGGTATAAAGGAAAAAATGAATATGAAGTTTTTTAGATACTAAAAATGTTTTTGTTGAGTATTTCTCACATTTTGAAATTGTGTTATTTTATATAAAAATTTTAACTAAAAATAATCACTTAGGCATAGGATAGTGTTGTTAAAAGCAATACATTTTTTTTTAATACATTACAGGGGTAGTGAGAAAACATGCCAATTTGTGCACTGTTTGTTAGTGGAGGTGTGAATTGGTTTAGCCATTCAAAAAAGCAATTTGAGACTGTGCTCAAAAAGTTAACTGGGATTTGTGGGGGTGGAGCCAAGATGGAGGAGGGAAAGCAGTGACTTGTGTGAGCTCTCCCCCCAAAACCCTCCAAATACCTATAAAAAATGTCTCTAAACAAATTCTAAAGCAGCAGAACCCACAAAAAGACAGAGTGAAACAAATTTCCAGCCTAAGACAGCCTTGATGGTTGATCAGAAAGGTATATCACTCTGGGCGGGGAGAGGAGCACAGTACGGCATGGGCGCACAGGTTGCAGTGACCCAGGAGCAAGCCTCAGAGGACTGAATCACGGGCAGCTGTGGTGTTTTCCAGACTTCTCAACCCATGAACGCCAAAGACAACTTAGAAGGTCACTGGGAAGAGTCTGTGATTGCGGTGAGAGAAGGAGCTAGGTCTCAGCCGCAAGTCTCAAGCGTGGCCTGGGGCCACAGCTGTTTCCTGAGCTTTGGGCCCACAGGCTGAGGGGGAAATCGAGTGGCTGATCAGAGCGGGATTGCAGGGATCTCTTTGCCAGTGCTGAGGCAGGAATCTATTGCTTTACCTGTGCTTAGATCTGGGTCGCAGTTCTGAGGGGCAGTCCTGGGGCGAGGAGGAATGCTGGTGTGGTGAAGCTTGTTGTGGCAGTGGATAGGAAACACCTCGCCCCTTGTCATAGTACCTTGGAAGAACAGAAAATTTTCGGGTCCCTAGAAGTGTCTCTGAAAACAGCTGTATAAACCCCTGAAGCTTGGGACAGTACATTTCCCACATTGGAAGCAGATTTTTACCTTAACAAAGAGTTTAAAACTAAAGTAATTGGTTGGGATCATGAGTAAGCAGCACAAGAAGAGTCAGACTATATTATCTTACTTTGGTGACAAAGAAGATCAAAACATACAACCAGAAGAAGACAACAAAGTCAAAAGCTCCTACATCCAAAGCCTCCAAGAAGAATCTGAATCAGTCCCAGGCCTTGGAAGAGCTCAAAAGGGATTTTGAGAACCAAGTAAGAGAAGCAGAGGAAAAACTGAGAGTTTTGCAAGAAAATCATGAAAAACAAGTCAGCAACTTGCTAAAGGAGACCCCCCAAAATACGGAAGAAAATAACACCTTAAAAAATAGCCTGGGGGGGCAGCTAGATGGTGCAGTGGATTAAGCTCTGGCCTTGGAGTCAGGAGGACCTGAGTTCAAATCCAGCCTCAGACACTTGACACTTACTAGCTATGTGACTCTGGGCAAGTCACTTAACCCCAATTGCCTCACCCCCCAAAAAAGGGGAGGGGAACTTCTGGGGCAGCTAGATGGTGCAGTGGATAGAGCCTTGGCCCTGAAGTCAGGAGGACCTGAGTTCAAATCTGGCCTCGGACCAAATACCTGACACTAGCTGTGTGACCCTGGGCAAGTCACTTAACCCCAATTGCCTTAAAAAAAAATAGCCTAACCCAAATGGCAAAAGAGGTCCAAAAAGCCAATGAGGAGAAGAATGCCCTAAAAAGCAAAATTGACCAAATGGAAAAGGAAGTCCAAAAGATTACTGAAGAAAATGCTTCCTTAAAAATTAGAATAGAGCAATTGGAAACTAGTGACTTTGTGAGAAATCAAGACACTGTAAAACAAATCCAAAAGAATGAAAAATTAGAAAACAATGTGAAATATCTCATTGGAAAAACAACTGACCTGGAAAATAGATCCAGGAGAGAGAATTTAAAAGTTATTGGACTATCTGAAAGCCATGATCAAAAAAAGAGCCTGGACATCATCTTTCAAGAAATGATCAAGGAAAACTGTCCTGATAGTTTAGAACCAGAGGACAAAATAGAAATTGAAAGAATCCATCGATCTCCTCCTGAAAGAGATCCCCAAAAGAAAACTCTTAGGAATATTGTAGCCAAATTCCAGAATTCCCAGGTCAAGGAGAAAATATTACAAGCAGCCAGAAAGAAACAATTCAAGTGTTGTGAAAACACAATCAGGATAACACAAGATTTAGGAGCTTCTACATTAAGGGACTGCAGGGCATGGAATGTAATATTCCAGAGGGCAAAGGAGATAGGATTACAACCAATAATCACCTACCCAGCAAAACTGGGTATAATCCTTCAGGAAAAAAATGATCATTCAGTGAAATAGAGGACTTTCAAGCATTCTTGATGAAAAGACCAGAGCTGAATAGAAAATTTGATTTTCAAATGCAAGACTCAAGTGGAACATGAAGAGGTAAACAGGAAAGAGAAAAGCATAAGAGACTTATTATGGTTGAACTGTTTACACTCCTGCATGGAAAGATGATATTTGTAACTCATGAGACCTTTGTCAGTGTTAGGGTAGTTGGAGGGGAAAAAGTTATATGTATGTATATATAGATATAGATAGATAGATAGATAGATAGATAGATAGATAGATAGATAGATAAACAGATAGGCACAGGGTGAGTTGAAAATGAAGGGGTCATATCTGGAGAATAAAATTAAGGGGTGAGAGAGGATTATACTAGGAGAAGGAGAAAGGAAGAGGTAGAACGGGGTAAATTATCTCACAGAAAAAAAACAGAAAAGAAAAGGCTCTTACAGTGGAGGGGAAATGGGGGAAGATGAGAGGGAATGAGTGAATCTTATTCTCATAGAATTTGACTTCAGGAGGGAATAACATACACACTCCATTGGGTATGGAAATCTGTTTTACCCTATAGGAAAATGGGGGGGACAAGAGAGTAGGGGGGATGATAGAGAGGAGGGCAGATTGGGAAAAGGGGTAATGAGAAGCAAGTACTTCTGAGGAGGGTCAGGGTCAAAAAAAGAATAGAATAAATGGGGGGTGGGATAGGATTAAAGGAAATAGAGTTAGTTTTTCATAGCATGTCTACCATGGAAGTGTTTTGCATAACTGCACATATATAACCTATATTTAGTTGCTTGCCTTATCAATGAGGGTGGGTGGGGAGGGAGGAAGGGAGAAAATTTGGAACCCAAAGTTTTAAAAACACATGTTTAAAAAAAATGTTTTCACTCACCCAACTGGGAAATAAGACATACAGGAAATGGGGTACAGAAATCCATCCTGCCCTATAGGAAAATTGAAGGGGAAGGGGATAAGAGAAGGGGGGGAGAGATAGAAGGAAGGCAGACTAGGGGAAGGGGTATTCAGAATGCATGCCATCTTGTGGTGGGGGAGGGGCGAGATGGGGTGAAAATTTGAAACTCAAAATCTTGTGGAAGTAAATGTTGAAAACAAAACAAAAATAAATAAATAAAAAAGACTCTAAGTTGCAAAAAAAAAGTTAACTGAACTTTGCATACCTTTTACTGTACCACTATTAAGCTTATGCATCAAAGAGATCAAAGAAAGAAGAAAAGGACCTATGCACAAAAAATGTTTGTAGCAATTCTTTTTTGTAGTAGCCCCAGACTTAAAACCAAGAGGGTACCTACTAATTGGGGAGTGGCTCAACAAATTTTGTTACCTGAATAAAATTGGAATATTTATTGACAAAATGGACAACTTTAGAGGAAACTGGAAAGACCTTTATGAACTGATACATGACATAAGCAGAACTAGGATACCAATTTATATAATAACAGCAGCATTATAGAGAAAAACATCTTTGATAGTCTTTAGAGCTCTGATAAATGTGGTTATAATTCTAAATCATTTAAGCATGACACCTTTCCCTTGACATAGAAGCAGTAGACATAAATTCAAGGGACATGCATTTTTTAATATGGCCAAAATGGGAATTCATTTTGATGGACTATGAATATTTGTTAAGAGAGTTTTAGTTTTCATTTAAAAAATTATTCATTAGCAGGCAGTGAGAGGAAGAGATAATTTATAAATATAGATACATATAAATGTCTTTAAATAGAGTACATTTGAATGAAAGGAAATAGTTTTATTAAATTTCTTAGAGTACTATTAATATTGTTGGATATTCTAAGATTAATGAGTGTAGTCATGGCAAAATAATCTGAATGATAAGACTGTATCATTGCCTTATACTTTTATAAAGATTTATACTTTTAAAAGCATTTCCATATATATTTTAATTTCAACTCTCAATGAACCAGTGAGATAGCTTATTCAATTTAACAAAGATAATTATTGGCAGTAGCAGAAGTAGAGCTCAATAAAGCTGCCTCCTGTCTCAGCTTTGTTTTTATTAGGTCATATTTGATTTGTAAATTCAAAAAATATAGTTACAAAAATGATTTTTGATAATTTCTGAAGGCTTAATAAGTTACTTCATATTTCAAAAGATGACATGATCAGATTTATCACAACCTTATATGTCACAGATGTCCTAGCTCATAAAGTTTCTATAGCTATAGTTATTTATAGATGATATTAGAATTACTCTGAAGACTTAGTGTTAACGCTTAATGCCAGTTTTAATTGTATTTAAGTATTTTGAAAAATGTCTATCATGTTCTTGGCAAAAGTCAATTCTAGACTATTTAATTTTTCTGTCTTCATTATAAGAATGCTTTCTTTCGTAATTCCTTAGTATTTAATCAATCTGGTATAGAATTAATTATTTTTAAATGATGCTATCTACTTCTTTTTTTGTGATTTTTACATTAAATGAGTTGGATTAGATGGCCTTTGTTGTCTCTTAAAGTTCTGAGATTCTGGAGTTTTAACAATTTTTTCAATTTGATAAATCATTTACTTTTGTGAATTTCACATAAGATTCCGAGGCCTTTGCAAAAATTTTTAGCTTGACTTTGAAAAAAACATTCCTTCCTCTCCCCTAAATGATTTACATTTGTTTTCTTTAGAACTACTAGTAAAGAGTAAAAAAAAAATCAAATTATCAGCTAGTATTTATTTTTAAGTATAGTTAACTACTTTATTAGAATAGACGGATGTATATTATGTGTTTGTATGTCTATAACTTAACACCTTTATTTGTGAAACATTTTAAAAATTATAAAATTCATTTTAGAAAATATTGCTGTCACATTCATGATCAGTAAGTTTTATTAAAAAGGACATTTCATCTTAACATTTTTCCTTGATAATTAATTTATTTTTAGTTTTCAACATTCACTTCCATAAGATTTTGATTTTTAAATTTTCTCCTCCTCCCACTCCTTTCTCTCTCAAGATGGTATGCAATCTGATATAGGCTCTACTTACACATTCGTATTAAGTATATTTTCCCAATAGTCATGATGAAAAGAACAATTAGAACTAATGGGAGGAACCACAAGAATGAGGCAGTAAAACAAAACAACAAAGGAAAAGGAGAGCAAATAGTATGCCTCCATCTGCATTCAGACTCCATAGTTCTTTGAATGTGGATAGCAATTTCCATCATGAGTCTTTTGGAGTTGCCTTAGATTCTTGCATTGCTCTGAAGAGCAAAGTCTATGAAAGTCTGTCCTTCCACAATGTGGTTGTTACTGTGTACAATGTTCTCCTGGTTCTGCTCATTTCACTTTGCATCAGTTCATATAAGTCTTTCCAGGTTTTTTTGAAGTCTGCCTGCTCATCATTTCTTAATAGTATTCCATTACATTCATATACCACAACTTGTTCAGTCATTCCTCAATTGATGGACATCCATTCAATTTCTAATTTCTTGGCCAACACAAAAAGAGCTGCTATAAATATTTTTGTACATGTGGGTCCTTTTTCTGTTTTTTATGATCTCTTTTGGATACAGATTTATAAGTGGTATTGCTGGGTCAAAGGGTATGCACAATTTTATAGCCCTTTGGGCATAGTTCCAAATTGCTGTCCAAAATGGTTGGATCATTTCACAACTCCACCAACAATGCATTAGTGTTCCAATTTTCCCACATCTTCTCCAACATTCATCATTGTCCTGTTTTGTCATGTTAGCCAATCTGATAGGTGTCATGTGGTACCTCAGAGTTGTTTTAATTTGCATTTCTTTAATCAACAGTGATTTAGAACATTTTTTTTTCATATGACTGTAGATAGCTTTAGTTTCTTCCTCTAAAAACTGCCTGTTCATATCCTTTGACCATTTATCAATTTGGGCATCTTAACATTTCTTAATTAAACTGTTTTAAGAAATGGCTTTAGTATATGCTTGGTATTGTTAAGGAAATTATCTTGTATCATTGAAATCAACATAATACCAAGTATTTATAATGGTTCATTAATATCTGTCTGTGATGTTATGACTTAAATTATAAACTATACTTCATTTCACTATCATAGGACAATAGGATCAATAAGAGAGTGATTACTCAGTTCCTCTTTTCCTATCTCCTAACCCTTTTTTTGTGTGACAGATACTGAATTACTTGAATTTATATTTTAAAATTCCTTTAATTGCAACATTTAACTTATATAAATTTTATGCTTTGGTCATATTTAAGGTCAAGGAATGATTGATACTGTTGTATAGAACAAAAATACTCTAGGGATTTATTGAGATTTAGGTATGTCCTCCTTAGAAAGGTGGGAGGGCTGCAATGAATTGACCAACGTTGTCAATTGGCAAATAAATTAATGCATTGTTATGTCAGATATTAACAATGATTAATTATGTATCTGGTTTTAATATGAGAAAATTTTACTTTGATGTACTTGAACAGCAAATAGAGACTCTGTTTTCCCTATGAATCTGCTAGATTTTTATGTATTGGTGTAGGTGAAAATTCCTCTACATCCTTAATTCTATTCTAGCTTCAGGGATGTTATTTTACTGGGATGTTGATTCTTTTGCTAGAATTGTATTCCAATGAATATAATAATGTGATTTTCATTAACCTTACAGCTTGCTTGAGGCTTTAGTGTTACAATAGTTAAAGATTCAGTTAGCCGGAGGATCATATTCTGTAGTAAGCTTTTCTGTAGTACAGTTATGGGTTTCAGCATTTTCAGTGATAAACTTAAAAGTAAGGAAATTTTAGAGTGATTAAAAATCTTTAAGGAATATAAATGAAATATTCTTGAAACAACATTTTAATTTTGTTTTGACAGTGTTTACATAACATTATTACATGTGCATGTTTTAGTATACACTGTTATATTTATATGTGGTTTGTTTCAGAGGCCTGAGACAAAAATCATTTCTTAAAAAATTCAGTTGCAGTATAAATGAAGAATGTGTGAAAGAGTAGACTGGTAAACCTGATCTACAACACAGAGTTATGCATGCTGTAGGCAGGCCCTAGATGTTTAAGCCCCAAGTGAACTTTCTGTGGTAGTCTACCAGAACATCATACCGTACTCTCATGTATTCAAAGCTAAGGAATAAATCATGATTTTACAACAGTGCGTCTGTTAACTTATTGCTGTTTTGTGACCAGAGGTAGGGAGGATTGCTGTTTAAAACCATGTCATTGGCTCTCAAGTCAGTCAAGCAAGAAGGCTTGTCATATCCCTCTATAATTGTACCTCACCAGACTTTCACTAACTAGTCATCTGGGGCTGTGCATTTTGTCTCAAACACCCGGCTGACCAGCATTTGACAGGAGCTTTCTCATCTTCCTGTCAGTAATATGTTAACTAGAGTGAATCTTTTGTGGCCTCTAATGGTAAGTGGGAGGGATGCTTCACTTTAAAGCAGATGTCTAAATGTTAGCTCCTATTTTGACCGATATTTGTTTGGCAAATCTCATCTGCCTACGTCTGTAAGCTTGTTAGTTACAGGGATTTGGTTAGTTAACATATGAGGTCATGCTAAAGTATTTTGAATAAGTGATATGCTGTCAGTGGTAGAATTGTGTTAATAAGGTGTAATTTCTTTTTTTAATTGTTATTTCTGTTTCAAGGCACATAAGCATATACATTTTTAACTCATTAATTCTCCCAAGGATGTATATAAAGAAAGCCCTTAACAACCCCAGAAAAATCAGGCCTTAAAACATATATTACTCTGCCTGAGGAGGGGAGTCTAAAGGACTTTGCTCAGTCTGCGTTATCTTCTTAGAGAGAGAGAGAGAGAGATATGGACTGCTTTGTCATTCTGGTGAAGCTTATTTGCCACTTTCTCAGAATATTTTTACATTAATAAAATAAAATACACAGGTTTAAAAAGGAAACCAATATGTTGAAATTCAATAAAATATTTTAAAAGCAAGTTAATGGTCCCCCAATTTAAGAACTCCTATATTAAAGAGCATAACACTTTGACACAAATCATATATGAGATTTTCTAGGGATTAGTGTCACCCAATTTAGATTTTTTAGAAGTTATGTCAGTGGAGTCTTTAAACCTCAAGCTATAATATCCAGTTGAAGTAGGGCATTGTAATTTCATGTACTAAAGTCTTAATATCTGTATCAATCTATTAATTTGATCTGTTCCTTGAGCTTTATTGTGTTCTACATTTGATACTGCAAGAATGTAACTGAAATAGAACTTCTGACATCACCATGGACTATTCAGGCTTTGTACTACAGTTCATAAATGAGGGATAGATAGTTTAATTCAGGGATGTGTAAAGAGATGATGAGAGGAAACTTCCAATCCAGGGAAATACTGAGAATTTATATCTCTTCACTCTTATAAAGCCAAGTAAACTGTTTCCCAGGACAGCAGCCCTAATGGTTTTGTCAGTTTGTCCCCTTAAAAAAAAAAAAACAACCAAAACCGAACAGCTAAAAACAACTGGTTGTTTGTTACAGAACAAAACTTCAACATAATGTGTTCACACTGAAGCATTCACATTGTACAATGCAAAACGAAGTCATATTCTAAATATTTGTACTGCTACTAACAACAACAACAGTCACACTTTTATAAACAGTACTCAGATTTTGCAAAGCACCTTCCCTCATTAACACCCCTGTGATAAAGGTAAGGATTTCTACTTTAAAGACTGGGAAGTTGAGACTAAGAGAGATAAAATGTTTTCTTGGTTATTTAAATGATTGACCACTTATCGTAAATTGCTTTGTATTACAATTATTTATATAAAAGTCATATCTTTTTACCACACTGAGGGCAAGAACCTTTTTACAAAATAGATTTTTTTTATCCCTCATAATAACCAGCACAGTTCCTTGTATATTACATATTAAGTAGCCTGATAGCTATTTACTGTAAAGAAACTGTAGTATCTAGCCATAACTACTCCATCTTTGTGATTTGAATTGAATGAATCCAAGTACTATATAGAGCTTTCTATTTATCCACATTACATTTTGTCTTAGTTCTTGCTGACTTTCTATTTGCCATCTATTTTAGTAAAAGTATCTTTTTAAGGGTATATGAATGGGTAAGGAATCTAGTAAAGGCTCAGACTCCAATGGAAATAACCCACGATTTTAATTGCCAAATATATTTTCTTCTGAAGGCAATAGGAAGGCACAGGTGTTTGTTAGGGAGCTGAGTTATATGACCAGAGTTATGCTTTAGGAATATTGCTTTAGCAGTTTTGTGGAGCAAGATACTTTTGAATGAAGAAAACAACTGGACATGACAATTGAAGGACAGAGGGGAGTTGAGAACAACTTCTAGGTTGTTAACTTAGGTTACTTAGAAGAATGGTGGCACCATCAACAGCAATGATATAATTAAGAGGTAAGTAGGACTTGGGGAGAAAGAAAGTTCTGTTTTGGTCATGTTAAGTTGGATATGTTAGATGCTTTGGAGATGTCCAAAAGGCAGAAGGCAGTTAAAGATGAAAGACTAGATTTTCGGAATAGATGAGAAGTGGACATAGATATATTAAAGTTAATAGAATTGTTGAACCTGTAAGATCTTATAGGGAGGGGCAAAGGGGGAGAGGGAAAGGGGGGGATGGAGAGAGAGAAGGAGGGGGAGGGGGGAAGAGAGAAAAGAAGAGAGAGAGAAAAAACCATAGGGTACATGCACACATAATGCAACAGTCAGAAAAGCTTATTGCTTGCTTTAGCACCCTCCATGGTAGGAAACTCAACAGGTTGGGAAATTAAAGAGATACTTTTTCTGGGTGTTTTTGTATGCTTATTGTACTTCCACATGATACATCACTAGAGCAAAGCCTTCCATTATACTTAAATCACAGAAACTTTCCTACTCTAGGTGCCGATGTGTCAGGACCAACTAATTAGCAACATTCCATAGTTTGCATTTGGCTTGAAATTTCTAGCTCCCACAGCCTAGATAATTCTCCTTTTCAAGTACTCTTATACCAGATAGGGCCAATTCAATCCCAGGCAATATGGCAAATCTGACATACCATGGTCTGTATATATGTGGTAACAGAACAGATGTCAAAATGACCTATGTGGATTGATGAATGATATGTGAAGCCAGTGAAATATAGTGGGCTGTGAGTGACAGAGTTCTTATTTGTAGTAGTAGTAGTAGTAGTAGTAGTAGTAGTAGTAGTAGTAGTAGTAGTAG
>NW_020954687.1:6405814-6525097 GCF_900497805.2 Vombatus ursinus
AGTAGTAGTAGTAGTAGTAGTAGTAGTAGTAGTAGTAGTAGTAGTAGGATCATTAATAATATACATTTGTTTTATACTGAATGATAAATTTTCACTCACCTACTGATCAAGGCAGCTACTAGGATGGGAATTTTAGGGTTGAGTGGATTAACTGTCCCAGGGCACTGGGGTGAGGGGCAAGACTTTTGGAGGTCTAGTCTGGAAGATGTAGTTTCAGGTGGGAAGATGTGGGACAGCAGGAAGGAAGATAGCATAGGTGTGAGGGATGAAGCACGGTCTGTTTAGGGTAGGCTTTAGAGTAAACCTAATGGTAGAATATCAAATCCTGGTTGGGGAAGGGAGGGCTCCTAAAGTAATGGTTTTCCTTTAAAGTATAGAAAATAACAAAATTTCCATAATTTTTCTTATGCGTAAAGAAAGCCAGTTCAACTAGACTGCTGAGTTTGAGAGGAGAAGAAATGTTTAGAGGCTGGAAATATGCATTGGGGCCAGGTTGTACAGGGCTTTAAAAGCTAAATAGAGGAGTTTATGTTTTATCCTAGATGGCCCAAATCTATTATAGTTAGCATAAACAGTACCTTTCTGAATTCTGCAGTATATCTTCTAACATTTAAAAAGATGTTTCTATATTTTTCCTCATTTATTTATTTAAGAGAGAACTTCATATTCTCAAGCCAAAAAGCCATCAATTCCCCAAATAGGAAATGACTAAAAATTACAAGTTTCACTATTACTGTTTAATATTTTACAAGTACTACCTCATATGTCCTCATACATATTTGTTGCTTTGGGTTATCCATGTGTGCATGTTATAAGTTTCTTAAAATGTATTTAGGAATTATAAAATTACTTAGATTCCTAAGATTTTTAAAAATTCTTATCTGTCACTATCATTTTATCAAATTATTTATTTCTTATTATTGTACTGCTTGTTGCTTTATGAGCAAATTTAAGAATTGCAGAAAAAATTTTGGTTCACTTACATCTAATAAAAGGATGTATGCATAATAGTGGATGGACAATCAAGGAAAAGAGGTCACATAAAGGTTTTTTAAATTTAAAAATATATTTCAAAGTTTGATGTGTTTAGTTGTGAATTGAATATCTGTGAATTGTTTTAATATTTTTAAACCAATAGGGTACTGTTTAGTATTTTGAACGTATGTCTTGTTCAAATATTAGACTGGATTTCTGAAGTTTATTCTAGATTGAATTTTAAAAATAAACAATAATTCCCTTTTGATTTACATAAAATTCCTGTCTATGACTGCAAAGTCTTTTTACCTAGGGAGGGAGGTGGAAAGGGAGAGGAAGGAGAAAAATTTAGAAATCAACATCCTGTAAAAGTGAATGTTGAAAACTATCTTTACGTGTAATTGGGAAAATTGCTATTAAGTAGGGAAAAAATAAAGTCCTACCCTTGAAAAGGAACAAAAATCTGAATTTTTAGATATAATATTAATAATAAAAATATGGCACAAATTACCAATATTGTACTACTTATGAAAATGATCTAGTAGAAATTCCAATTTCTTTAAATTCAGGCTTTTTTAGGGTATAATCACCTCTATTACTTCTTGTTAGGACAAGATCATTCTTTCAAGTCTTGCTATTTGCACACAGCATATACCTAGCATATCTAACACAGTTAATCACAATAATTAATAGCGGTAATAAATGACTTCAGTATGTCAGTGGGACATAAGATAAGGAAACAAAAAAGCATCTGAATTCTTATTAATCCATAAATAATAAGCAAAACAAAATTAATAAGTAAAAAATAAAATTGTTTTAAATAACAAAATTATTAATAAGAAAATTGTTTCTAATAACAAAAGCCTACCAATAATATGAAAGATTCTGTACAAAGACAGTTTAAAAAAAATTTTTTATGGAAATCTAGGAATATCCAAGGGAATGGATATTTTTCTAATGCTTGTAGTTATCTTGAGCAATTATAGTAAAAATGTCAATATTTTCTAATCTGACGGATTTTAAAAACACAGAAGTTGTTTCTTAAAATTAATGTCCTAACAAAATAGAAATGAATATATAAGTGAACAAGAATTTCAAGAATTATGAAAGAAGAAAATGGTGAAAAACTAACACCACTTGATTTAAAAATGTACTGCAAAGCAGTAATTACAAATATTGTTTGGTATTAGAAAAAAATGAAGTTAGAAATCAATTGAGAGGTTAGTAACATTAGCATTTTGATGAGCCCATGCTTTAAAAAATGGGTAATAAAATCATTACACATTTAAAGCTAATTAAATTTATTGAAGAAAAAGAGTTTGCATCTATTCTTGTACCACCTACTAAAATAAACTCTTAAATGCTCAGTGATCTAAATATTTAGTTCTTTAAAAAATCATTTTTAAAAACTTGCAAAAGAAATCATACATTTACCACAGCTGTGGAAGAGAAGGGCATTTTGTAAATCAAACTGATTGAAGAAATCTTTGAAGACAAAATTTGTTGAGTATAGCTAAAGAGGGGAAATATTCTACTGTAACATACAAATCAACTGGGACAAAGTAAAATAATTAAATTTATTGATATACACTAAACCTTGCAACTTTTTACATCTTAAAATTGTACAATATGCTTTCCTTTTGCTGTGATGGCTTATTTCACATGCAGTATGTCTTGAGTTCATAAGATCTTGACCCACATTCTTTAATTCATTGTGAAAACATCCCTTCATTACATTGGATATTATACATACCTTTAACAATCATTTGTCCAAATCTAGCTTGATTATATGCTATAGATTTTCATTGAGGTTTGGAGAAGGCAAATTACAGGCCACTTAAGCAAGTTTACCTCCATCTCTTAACCTTTTACTGTGATATCTGTAACAGTCATTGAAGTGTAGTAGAATTTGGATCCAGGATTTTCTGACTGAAAGTCTAGCATTGGCCAGTATTGTCTTCTCCTTCCTGTGAGAGAAGACAAGAGGGAGCAGTTGAAGATCATCTTTCTGAAAACTGAAATGGAACAGGACAGAGCCTTACTTTGAGGACATCTCTTGCTGGGGGTGAGGGGAGAGACAAGAAAGGAGTAGACATAACTATATTAGTAGTCACTGCTTAGTTTACTTTGTTGGATTTTCATTACTCCTAAGAAAATAGGTTAAGGCTCAGAATATGTTGTCAAGGACATAACTATTGCTGATACTGTTGACATACCAGCCTGTGGTTATGTGAATGTAATTCATCCCTTTGATATATGCTCTATCTAACTCTGAGATTCTGGATCTCCTTTTGCTTTTCTCTGCAGCCTGCAAGCAGGTAAAGAGTCGATAGAGAGATGCTAATGTACTTCTTGGGGCTAGTGGAAGCTTCTGCTGTCTTCTTGTTCTAACCACTCAACTTTGAAGGACTTTAAAAACCGTAAAGGACTTTCCAGCTTGATGAGACTAAACCCTTATATATTAGCTATTTCAGTAGAAATTAAGAAAAAAATGAAAGGTAGTAGAATTCCAAGTAAACCCAAAAGGATACAGAGAACAAAAATAATTACTTTGGATAAACAACTATGTTTCTTCTTCATTATTTATTAACTTATTTGTTTCTACCTTATTAAATGCTAAAGGTTTTAGGAAAAAGTTTATTCCTTATTTTGTACATATTTATTTGCTTTTGCTGGTAGTTTTAAAGTTTATGTAAAATTTTAAAATACCATTAGTTATAACAGGGTCTTAACTTTTTTTCCCTTGTCCTGGACCCCTTTGGCATTTTGGTGAAGTCTGTGATCTCCTCAGAATAATGTTTTTAAATGCATAAAATAAAATAGAATTTCAAAGGAAACCAATTATATTGAAATACAGTTAACAAAATATTAAAACCTCTAAGTTCATAGACTGCTTGAAATTTGCCCACAGAACTTTCGTGCTTCTGTAAACCCCAGGACAAAAACCTCTGCTATAAAAGTGTTTCTTTTTGATATTTCAAATTTAAATTTATTGATTTTCTATTCTTTTTTGAAAGGAAAGAGATGGCATGGTAAATACAAAATAAGGTGTCTTAGGTAAATTGACATATTGCAAGAGGCCAAATAATGGACACTGAAAGTAAGAACTAACAGAATAGTAAGCATCTTTTGATATTTGTAGCTAAGAAATGTTTTGGGAAATAAATTGGAGGAACTAGTAAACTTAGCAAGTACAAAAAATATAGTAACAAAACCTGACCCAGAGAAAGTTGCAGAGTTCAATAAAGGTTGCATATTTGAATAATTTTGAGGAGGAATAAAATAAATAAGTACTAGTTATCAATTTAGTACAGTGAAGGCAAGCAAGAAAACAGAAAAAGTTTTGGTCTCTAAATATGTATGTGTACATATATATATATGGAGAGAGGCAGAGAATAATATTAGAGGGATATACACACAGACATGTACATGCGTGCATGCGTGTGCATGTGAGGCAAGTTAGCCAAATAGTGACTCACTCTCATTTACAAAAATATAGGTTCTTAAATCTGCTTTGAAAATGTCATACTTTTAAATTTTTTTATTATTTTACAATAATAATGCAGTAACTTTGTAGTTTTCTTTTTATTATGTTGTTATTCTTCCTGTCCTTTAATATGAGTGTAAATTAAGTGTTTATTTTTAAACCAGATGGTTACTTATCATTTTTCCATCTGCAGCAGTTTATTCTCTATAGTTGCAAGTTTTTTTTTAGTGCTCAAATTTCTCATTTGTGTATTGGATTAAGTGCTAACAGAGTGAACTAGTTAAGTGCTGGATAAATATTTTAAACCATGTATCACTGAATTAGACATATATAACACATTCTTATAGGGCAAAAATCTGCCCTGTCACACATGTTCAAGTCAGTGGGATTTCTGCATGATTAGTTGGTGATGCAGTTTAGCAAGGGGTTAGTAATATTAAAGAGTAGCACTAATTATACTAGCAGTATTGGTGGAAATATGAAATCTCTTATTACTGTGTATGCTGATTAATATTTTGATAATGTTTTCATAGTGAGTATTGCTCAATAGCATCTGCTTTTCTTACCTTATCTGCTGATTATAGAAGAATCTGATACATGGCTCTGTGTTACTCAGAATACGTACTTTTCTACTTTAAATGAAATGGAGGCAATGTTTTTTAGCTCAAAACATTGTTGGTAATGCCCATAGTCTTTTTCATTTTAAAGTATATATTGGATTTTGTTTCCTAGAAAACAGAGTGATTGTTTGATTTTTATCATAAAGTCATACAGAAATTTAGACCACAATTTGCAAAATATTTGTTCAGTACTTTGAAGACTTAGTCTTTATTTTATGTCTATTCTGTGGGAATCCTAATGAAACTGTAAATCCCAGGGCCATGTAAAAGTTTTGTGAGATGTGTATATGACTGAAATGGATAACTAACTTTTCATAGAGTTCATTCTGCTGTACAAATACTTATACTTATCTTTTTGTGTGTGAGAACATTAATGCTATTGAAATAGCATGTTCACAAAGTAAGATGTTTCATTTACCTTTGGTCATAACAACATTCTCCATTTAGCATTAAAGACATTAATATATCTATCTAGTGATAAAGACTTGTGTTTTTAAGCTTCCAGAATTAGTGCTATTTGAAATAGATTCTTTGAGTACTAATCATTTTAGAATTTTAAGTTTTCTTCTTATCAGTTACCATCAGAATAAAATTCCTACATTAGACCATATGAAATTGTTCACCATGTATCTTGGAACTCAGGACTCAGGTTCTGTTTCCAACTTGTGGTTGCTTTTTCCTCCAACACAATTCTATTTCATACAGCCATCTAGTTCTTTTTTCATAGTAGGAGTTACTAGGAGAGGGAGTCCCTGTAGAAAGTTTTGCTTCACAATCAACTTTTTTCCCATGCATTTTCCCACTTATTGAATATGCCTCCTGGCTGGCATATACTTATAGAAAGGGATCATTTTTATAAACCATTTCACAATATTAGTAAAGGACTTTATTTTCTCAAACCTAATTCACTTTTATGTATCATTATACTTATTCCTTTTTAGAAATGATTTCAAGTAACTACTTCAAAATCAACTAATCCTTAATCCTTTTACAAATGTTTCCCTTTTTTCTAGTTCTTCTTTATTTAATATCCTATCATTTGTACTAAAGAACATTTTCTATTTTCTTTCATGAAAAAACATGCTAGTTATAGTGAAATGAATACAGAACTGAGTCAGGAGACTTAACTTTTAGTTTGCTGTAAACTATATGTGTAGTCTCAGAAAACTGACTTAATTATTTTGGGGCTAATTTTCCTCATCTGTAAAAAAAGAGAGTAATAGCACTGACCTGCCCGGGTTGTTATGAGGATAAAATAAATCAATATTTTAAAACACTTTGCAAATCTTGAAGTGCCATATAAATACTGTTGACGATGATGATGATTATAACAGTGATGCATCTGCTGCGTGCCAGGCCTGTGTTAACCGGCAATACAACAGTAGCCACAACAATAATAGCTTATGTTTGTGTAATGCTTTAAGGTTTGTATCGTGCTTTATGTAAATTATCTCATTTTATCTTCGAAACAACCCTGAGAAGTAGGTGCTATTACTATCACCATTTGTAGATGAGGAAACTGAGGTAGATAGGATAAGTGACTTGTCCAGGGTCACACAGTAAATGTCTGAGGCAGCATTTTAACTCAGTTCTTCCTCACTACCAGTCCATTGTCAGCTGGTGCCAAAAAGCTTTAGAATATAGGTAGTAATGATAATCATAACAACAATAATAATAGCAGCTTGCACTTATTTGGTGTTTTAAGTGTGAGAGTAGGTGCTATGTGAAATTGGCTTGGTTTAAAGTTAGTTTATATGATTTGACATTCTCTAATACTAATATGCACATAGATATATTATTTCATCTCTTTTAAAATTCAGTAAACATTAAGCACCTACTGTGGGCCAGGCACTATGCTGAGTGCTGTGCATGCAAATAAGAAACAGAATGTTAATTCCTGCCCTTAAGGAAGCTGCAATCTAATGGGGGCAGACAATACAAAAAAATAAGCTGTAAAGGGCAGAGGGGAGACCTGGAAGTCCCCACCACAGGGGCATAATTTTCATGGAGTCAAAACCAAGCAGATATAAGAAATTATAAGCAAGATGATTTCAGAAAAACCTGGAAAGACTTACATGAACTGATGCATAGTGAAGTGAACAGAACCAGAGAGCAATGTATACAGTAACAGCAATATTGTTTGATGAAGAATTGTGAAGGACTTAGCTGTTCCCTGTAATACAATGATCCAAGGCAGTTCCTAAGGATTAATGATGAAGCATACTATCTGCCCCCAGAAGAAGGGCTGATATTGATTGAATACATACTAAAGCATGCTATTATTTTTCACTTTCTATTTTTTTATTTGAATTTTCTTGTACAAAATGACCAATATGGAAATGTTTTACAAAATTACACATGTATATTGCTTACCTTCTCAGGGAGGGAGGAGGGAAGATAGGGGAGGGAGGGATAAAATTTGGAATTCAAAACTTTAAATAAAAATGTTTAAAAAAAAAAACCAAACAGAGTGGGAAATGAAGAGTTACTTAGAAAGTTCTGAGCCTTTTAATAAAGGCAGACTTTGGGACTCTGTCCTTGAGTCCTCCAATCATAGAGAAGAGGCATCTTAGGGATCCAGGAAGCTGAGTCACTCTGCATGATGAGATTTCAAGTGATCAGTTTTCTCTTGATTTTTGTTGAATTAAAACCCAAAAGAGATGCTGATAGTATCTATGGAAGTTCCTTCCAACAATACAGATCACAGCCAATTGATTACAGTTGATCCACTCAACATTCTGGAGACTTTTTTCCCCTTCTCCCGACATCAAGATGACACTATACTATGATCACTTTGGTTGTCCACCTATCATCCCTTGTCATGTGACCAGTCTGTCCTCTCTTCCATTATACATTACCTTGATGTTGTAATTTATTACTTTTTTTCTTTGAGTTTCTCATTGATTATACATTGAAGCTCTCTCTTGCCTTTAATATGCTATTAATTTTTAAGTTTTGGAGATTGTTTTATTGTCTGTAGTACAGTAACACTGGTAGGGTGTTAGTATTAAAGATGTGCCTTTGTTTTCAGGGGCAGCTTGGGGATCAATAAAAGAGCTCTGCAATTATCTAAAGGCATTTCATCCTGCTTTTATCATATTTAGTTCAGGACTCAACTTTTGTTATTTTTTGTCCAACTTATTTGTATGGTCTGTACTATATTAAAGCTATAATTCACATTTATATGATTTTAAAATTTTATGAAGTGTTTATTTGCAAAACAATCCAATTATAAAATAATCATAACAATTTACATGTGTAAATTGTGAAATGCCTTAGTATTATATACTATAGTTCTAAAATATGCACAGCTGTTTTCCCATTTGCATTAATTTATCAGAAATACTCAGTAAATGGCTATGAATATAAACCAGAAAAATGGAGACTTGTGTGCAAAATGCTGAGTATTGAGAGCCTTCTTAATGAATGTGTAACTTCTGTAAAGTAATTTCAGATTCCTAAACAAATTGGTAGTAAATATTTGACATGTTTAGAGAGTACTCTAGGGTGAATTTTCAAGGGAGAATTTTCAAGTCCCCTTGAGAATAATTTATATGTCCTAGTTTCCTAAAATCAGAAAAATCCTTAGTGAGCAGTTAAATTAATACTTGAAACATGCTTTGTTGTTATAAGGATAATATCCAAATTAATTTATTACTTTCCTTTAACTAGTATTTCAAATTATTTGTAAATCCTCTTCCTACTTCTTCTGACAAGATATTTGCTATAATTTTTTTTTCTTAGACATTCATAGAGTCTGATCACAAAACAATTGGGTTTGGCAGTTATTTAGGTGGATGTGTGAGAATTAAAAATTTTTTGGTATATACTCTTATTTTACCAAACATTCAGCTAGATAATTTTAATAGAATAATTTTCTTGGTCCTTAGCCATACTTATGCTGGGTAAAGCAATAGTAGGATATTATGAATGAAGGCATGAAGCTATATTTTATGGTTTGTATTTATTAATGGGGATAATTTTGTGCTAATGTTAGCAATGTCAATGTAACTCCAGTTATGGCTATTAATTTACACATCTTTGCTAGATATCAGAGTGAAAATCATCACATACATTGTTTGGAATTAGTGACTAACATAGGTATTATCTTTAAAATAGAAAGGTAAGAGGATAGTGACAATGTCTGGATAATATTTAATGTAGTGGCAAGTACTTTACTAGAATGCTTAGCAAATACTCATTTTCCACTAAGAGTAGGAAGTTAATGCGGATGAGAAGACTGAGCTTTTTCCTATTAACTATGATTTTTAAAGGATACCTATTTGTAACAGTTCACTTATTTGGAAAAATTAGGAAAGGTAGGGGCCTTTGGAAGTTATACTAATCCTTTCAGAATAGCAACTCAGTATAGTAATTGGGCAAGATAATCTATAGAACAGAAAGCATTAATTTAGCTTCCAGAGATGCTTTAATTTAAAACCAAGAGCTAACTTAAGGAATATGTGAATTTGATGCAGTGAATCAGAAATAGAAGTCCAGAGTTACAGCTAATCCTCTGACTTTTCTCTACTTCAAGTGGAGAGAACATAAATAATTTCATGATCTGTAATAGTCACACATTTGAATAGTCACAAGTATTTGAATGCCTCCTAGTGGTGCTTTCTCTAATTATAATGGTGTTTTAAAGAGAATACTTGATAAAGATATATAATAGATTAAAATGCTAAAGCTTCTAACTGCTGTGGCACAAATACAAAAAGCGTTAATGGTATTATCAGCAAATGCAATTAAAATAAAAATACATTGTTTCAGATGCAAAAGAAATTCAAAATCAAGTCACTATATATATTCTAGATAAATGCTGAGCTAAATGATAAAAATATTTCTTCCCATATGTTTATTTAACAAACAATCCACTAAATATTTTACACTTGAACCAAAAAATATTTGTAATAACTCTGATTTCTTTACATGTGTAAGATAGTTTTAAATTTTAATGTATTAAACTTTGTTGATCTCTTTGTAGTAATGACATTTCTATTCTAAAATATCAGATATTAAGTAATTGAATTTCCAGAATAGGTATATACTTTATAAAATTCCATGCTTCGTTTCACATAAATAAGATAGTTTGAACAGTAGACTTGACATCCCAAAGCTAGCACAAGTAAATGATTGGAAATTACTGATTTAATCATTTCATGACATACTTGAAAATAGTGATCTTATATATAAGTAGATAAACCTTTTATACAACAAAAATTAAAGCAATTTTTGACAGAAGTGTAATGATAGGCTATTTGTGGGATAAGGAGGAGATATTCTTTTGTTAAGCATTCAAAAACAATTAATGGCTTGCTACACAAGAAAATAATAATTAAAATTCCGTTTACCTTTAAAGAAGGAGTAATATACTTGCAGCTGTTTTGACATAAAAATAGGATACAAAATGTTAATCTGGAATGAGCAGTTTAGATATGAAATTGTGATATACTTGGCTTCCTGTAGTATAGCTGTCAAGCTTGGGCAGTTTGCTGGTCAATAGTGACATTCTCTGTGTCAGTGAACAGAGTCTCTTGATACCATAACCTGCAGTTCACACATTACTGAAGCTCCAACTGTCGAACAATCAAGTCCCTTGGTATTATTGCAGCTTCCAGATTCTCCTGACTGGCTCATGTTTCATTCTTTGGCAATTTGCCCTAATGATATCCCTCAGGAGCTTTCAGACCTTCTTCTTTTCCATATTTAATCGCACTATATTAATCTGAGTGATGAGCAAACTGTGATGCACACATTTTATTTTTTGTGTGATTTTTACTAAGATACTCATCCGAATATTAATTTTATGTTTGTCATTGAAAATTTTGCCCTTAGTTATATATTTTAAGTGGATAAAGCTGTCCAAGATTTACTAGAAAACTGATTATTTCTGTATTTTATAAAGACGTGTCTAAAATACATATTGCCCTTAGATTTGTGATGGTAAATATGATCATTTAATTTTCTTCATAGAGTTAACTAATATTGAACATTGCTTTATATTTATTATACTTAGTTTATGATTTTTAGTATTCATAGAAAACTTTGAACTTGACAGTTTGATTTTAAAACAAGTTATTCATTGTCATCCTTTTAAAAAAATTTTAGTTAACTGCTTGCCTTCATGGATCAGCTGCACTGTTATATCCAATGTACTGGCAACATATATATATCCCAGTGCTTCCGCCACATCTGCTGGACTACTGCTGGTAAGTTAGGTGAATGTATCTTTATATTTTGCACTATGTAAAAGCCTTATATTTTTGAGTGTCTCAGATATTTGTAGAGTATGCATTCCTATGTATTGTGTTTACAAGAGGTTCATTAATGATTTACACTTAGAAAAAAGGTTTAGACATTTAATTTTATAGTAACATATATAAAATAATGTTTCCCTACCAGGACATAGTTATTATTTCCACTGCCCACCCATCAAAGGAGACAGGGAGGATTTAGGCCTAGCCTGTGTTTCACAATGGACCTGGAATAACCAGTTCTGGCTATAGGATACCAGTGGAAGGCTGGGCCATCTCCAGTTGTCCTGATCTATATCTGCCCACTGGACCCAGATGGCTCCAGAAGAGAAACTGAGGCTGGTGACTTTGCACAGCCCCCCCCTCACTTAAATCCAATTCACTTGCAAGTCCTGATATCATTTTCCTGATGTGATGGTCCTCTTCAAGAATTAAGGACAAACCACACAGTCACAGCAAATGAAAGACAGTAATTATATGGGCATAACATTCAGTCCTACAATCAGTCCTGAAGATGTAGTAGAGAAGATTATTCCCAATTAGAGTTAGCTTCCAGACTATGAACTCTTAAATAAGTGTTGTGGATTGGAAAGGTAAAAAGAGGATGATCTAGGAAATTGTGCAGGTTGGGAACCTTGAGGTATTCTAGCCTAACCCCTTCATTTTTTATTGAGGAAACTGAGACCCATAAAGGTTAAAATGTTTCTTCAAGTTCTTAGGGCCCCTGTTCAATTTTGAAATACCTGGGAATTGCCTAGAATTCCAGGAGTTATTTCAAGACTATTTTGAACACATGTTCTTTTACAGCCTTCACCCTGAACATAAGACTTGAGTATTATCTTTATAGCATCTTTACTTTTCATAGGTACACCTTGAAACTGTACCTATGAAGTACCTGTACCAAAAGAGTCTGGTAGTTGATTTTTTAAACTATTTTTTAAAACAAACAACAGAAATTTACAATTTGCTCTTTAACCTGTTAAAATTATGTTTATTGGTTATAAAAAATAGTTTAAAAAGTAAGGGCAGAGACTTCATTTTTGATCTTAGGACTTTTATCTTTATAGAAAAGATACTTAAAATGACTTCATCTTCTTACATGATGTTGGATGATTTTTCTGTTGAATTAACTTCTCTGATTAGTTGTATCAATAGTTATTCTCAAGGGAAACAGATCGTGTGTGTAGCATAACATTCAGGAGAAATACTTTGTTACCAAAATACTGCAGCCAAACCAAGGTTAAGAGGTTTGAGCAGAAGCTTTCCGCAGCTGTACCTCCATGAGTACATGGACGTACAAGGCCCTGTAATGGTGCCCAATGACCTACCAATGCTGTACTGCTTTTTTTCATCAATGTGAAAAATAGAGGCAGTTGGCAGGGCATTTCTGGCATCCTCTTAGAATTAGCAATTGACCACTGTGTCACAGGTTAACAACTTTGTGAATAGTCATATAGCTAATTAGCAGTAAAGCCAGATCTAGAAACAGCCTTCTTTTAACTTTTAACACAGAGCTCTTCTCATTATTTTGTAAACTAACTTCACATCTGCAAGAGTATAAAAGTCTTTTTTGTAATAAAGAATTTACCTTTATAAAATATTTTTGTCACTCAAAGAGACTCATATTGACTTGCATTTAATAGATGTTTAGTAACTATTTGTTAATTGGGCTTTATTTAAATATTCAACTTTTTAAAAAGCCTTTTTTACATAGTGTAGTTTACTAAAAACATACCTCCAAGAACATAATTCTAATACATGAACAGACCTTAGTACTTAGAGTAATAGATAACAAAAGCTAACCTCAGTATCACATTAAATGTTCTACATAAATGCTCTAAACTCTTAAGAGGTAATATAATAATTCTCTGATTTAGACAATTCCCTGAACAGTTACAAACTTAGAGAATTTCTAAATTAAAGTACAAAAAACATTTCTACTGATAGCCTTCCTCTAAAAAAAAAATCTGAGGGTTCTTTGTCTTTTCTAGTGCTACTATCCTTTCCTGTCGTAATTGATTATTTTAAGCCCAGTTTTTTAGTAGCCTGATTTTTCCTGCCACTGATGACCGTGAAAGGTAGCATTAGATTTATTACCAACCTTTAAATCTTACTACCATTCTATACCTTCTTACTTAAAGTCTCCTAGAATGATGATGATGATGATGATGGTAGCTAACATTTATATATCACTTACTGTGTGCCAGATACTGTGTTAAGCACTTTGCAATTATTATCTCGTTTAATTCTCACAACAACTCTGGGAGGTAGGTGCTATTATTATTCCCATTTTATAGATGAGGAAACCAAGACAGAGGGTCCAAGGAAACCAAGACTTGCCCAGGGTCAGACAGCTTGTAAGTGTCTAAAGTCTAATTTGAACTAAGATCTTCCTGACCTCAGATCTGGGGCTCTATAGCACCTAGCTACCTAGAAGAATCACTTTAAGCCCTGACTTCATGCCAGACGGCCTTCCTAATTGGGGGCTTAAAGAAGTCAATGAACCTTGAGGTATCATTGAATCCAAATATAGCCCTAGTATACTCAGAGTTTTGATAGCAGTCCATGCTCTAGGCTGTCTAAGATTTTGGCTCAGTTTTTTTTTCTTTGTTTTAATCAGTCAAGATCTGTCTTCTCAACCTCCTTGTTACTCCTCAAATTGAGAACACAAGAAAAACAAAACATATTACAAATATATAGTCAATCAAAATAAATTTCTCCATTGGCCATGTACAAAAACATTTTCTCATTCTGCACTCTGAGTCTTTCCTCTCTATCAGGAGGTAGATGGCATGTTCCACCATGTGTCCTCTGGAATCCTGGTGGGTCATGACTCTTAAGGATTCAGAACAATAGTATTCCATCTCATTTATGTACCATGACTTAGTCATCCATTTCCCAGTTTCTGAGCACCCCTCAGATTCCCATTCTTTGCCACCTCAAAAACAACTATAAATATATTTTTATTTTTATTGTGTGGTATTGTTACATCCTTAGAGTTTGTTTTGCTTATGACTCATCTCTTCCTTAATCTAACCTCCCTCTAATTCTCCATTCCCCTCTTTTCCCCTTTCCCTCTTATTTCCCTTGGAGGGGAAATATCAATCTGTATCCAACTCTGTGTGTGTGTGTGTCTTTGTGCTCATGCACAAACGTGCATGTCTTCCCTCCTTGTGACCAGCTCATCTGAAAGTGAGGCTCAATGTTCTTGTCTTAATTCTTTTCATAGGAAGGTAGAGACAGTGTGCTACAGAGAAAAAGTGCTAAACTTGGAGTCAGAAGAGACGTAGGCCAAATTAGGCCTCATAACCATAGGTAGATTAACCTGTCTGAGGCAGAGTTTCCTAATTAGTAAAATAGGGGCGTGGGGGCATACTACTTGCACATACTTCACAGTGTGTTGTGAAGATAAAGTGAAAATGTCCTTGGTTACTGAGGAACCGTGGACCCCATTTATTGGTAATTGCTAGTTTTGCTAATAAATCAACCCTGCTTAGAACTTTATTGTTTCAGTTTCTCTTATTTGCAGTTTTCTGTCACGACACTAAAAAAGTTCATTGTAGCAGCGTAAGTATTCTTTCTGATTATACTAATTTGATCAGAACCCTCCTGCAATTACTGTGAGAATTCTACTCCTAAGTAATAAGATCTTTTCCTCAGACCTCTGAGGTATTAGCATATAAAATGATGGTGCCATCTTTACATTATTCCAAGTAGCCATCACCATAGTGTATCAGGACAAAATTATTTACCCTACAGGGGTAGAAACAATACAACCAGCACCCTTCTTCCAATGACAAATTCTTTTAAAATGACAGTATTGTAAGCTAGTGAATGGTTTGAGATTTTCTAGATACTTTTGCCTTACCAAAGGCTACCTCCTTTTCTGAGGTGATGTGACTCTAGGAAATTAGAAAAGTGACCATATATCTCAACTTCTTGTTCTTGAAGAGATAATAGTTTTCTATTCTATTCTCCACATGATTCTGTTTGGACTGTACTATGGCCATCCAACTGGTTGCCCTCCATCTGCAGGAAGATAAACTAGTCTCTATTATTCAGAGCATAGTGTTTTAAAAAAATAAGATAATATAAATTATGTTATAAATCACACCAAAAAAATAGACTGTTAATGGGATTGTATTCTACCTGGGTGGTCTGCTTGTAAGAATCCATCTTCCTTAAAAATGAAATATACCCATCACCCAATTTTGCTGTTCACATAGTAATTATATTTGAATAAAGATTAATTGCTACCAAAAAGCCCTCAAAAGCAGTCACATAATGCCTTCTGTATTCAATCTTGGCAAATAACTTCATTGAAAGAAAAGTGCAGGACAGTTTTGCATATTGATGATAAAGCATCTGTTTTACCAAGGATATCCTTCTGACTTATTAACACTATAATCTAATTAGGAAATTCCAGCTAGGGTTGCAAAATTACTTTTTATGTGATTTAGTCAATTTCACATTAGGATGTACACAATCCTCTTCGTGAGAAAGAAATAATTATTTTTCAATTAACTTTATGTTCTGCAAAACATGGTAATTATTTTAGAAAATGATGCTCTGGATTAATTATGGTTATAGTACTAATATGCATGTGTTTTGAATTTTGTGAGAAATTAGTGAGAAAAACATGTAGAGGCACCCAGTAATATTATTATTGATGTTTTCATGATATTTTCCTTTACCAGGTTTAGTTTTCAGGGCTTATGACCTATTCAGGAAGTCTCTGTAGATTTTTTTTAATTAGCCAATTGCTAGGCCTTTATTGTTAATACTTTCAAAAGAAACATAGTTGTTTCTAATGGAAGTTCAGTTTCTTAAAATAAAAATTGCTAAGTAATATTGTCTTTCTTTTTATTAATTGTGCCTCAACAGTAGGCACTTAAGATTTATTGGACTGGACAGTGCAACCAGGGATAACTATGTTGTAAAATCCAGTAGTAGTAGTTTATATCTCAAAGATGTCAATAGGATACGTGACTTGCAAGACAAAGCTAATAAATGAGTAGTATTTCTGTACTGTTGGCATTGCTAGGCTGAATGCTATCAGAGGAAGTGAATATATTCCTACACTGGCACTTGTATGAGAAATCCTCATTTATATAGTGTTTCTTTGACATGCATTGTCTCACAACAATTCTATGACTTCAATAGTATGCATATTACCGATCTGTATTTTATTGTTGAAGAAACTGAGACTCAGAAGTTAAATAACTTCCCAGGGTCATTAAGAATTGAAACAGGGGCTTGAACCCAGATCTTTTGGCTCTGTGATGAGTTTTCTTTCCATTACTGTATAATTTATATAAAATTAAAACATTTGCATTTCCACAAAGATAATGGGATTAGAGTATTAATGTCAATGGTTTCTAGTTACTAGTTGCTAGAACCAAAACTGTAGAGGTTCAGAGCTTCTTACATGATATATTATTTGGGTATTTAACCTGCAATGTTTCTGCTTATTGGATTTGAAATCACTAAGTAATTAAAAGAGTATATACACAAATATTATATTCCTAACACTTCTCCAACCTCGGAGGCCCCAATGAAAAAGTCACTGTGCTTATAGTCAAAGTGCTTACAATGTTTCTGAGTCCTGATATTGCCTAGTCTTCATGACTTTGGGCAAGTCATTTGACCTAAACCTAAGATTGTCATAGGTAATATGGAAATGATGCTATTTGTAGAATGAAAAGCCTTTTATGGAAGATGGTGACTCATATTATATCCCTAATATTTAGCATACTCCTTTGCATAGAAGGTGCTTAATAGGTACTGTTTTTTTTATACTATTATATTCATAGGGTTTG
The DNA here is from genome assembly GCF_900497805.2 of Vombatus ursinus. Lineage (NCBI taxonomy): Eukaryota > Metazoa > Chordata > Mammalia > Diprotodontia > Vombatidae > Vombatus > Vombatus ursinus. The sequence continues at coordinate 6,422,973 of NW_020954687.1, forward strand.
TGTACAGAAAGCACTTTATAAACTGACATTTGTCATTTAGTCATTATTCAGTCATGTCCAACTCTTTGTGACCCCATTTGTGATTTTTTTGACAAAGAAACTAGAGTGGCTTACCATTTCCTTCTCCAGCTTATTTTACACATGAAGAACTGAGGCAAACAGGGTTAAATGATTTGCCATGGGATACGTAGCTAGTAAGTGTCTGAGGCCAGATTTGAACTCAGGAAGAAGAGTCTTTTTTGACTCCAGGCCTGACACTTTATCCACTGAGCCACCTAGCTATCTAAAACTAATATTAGAGTTAATTAAATGTAACCTATTGTTATTGTTATTATTATTGATTAATTTTTGTCAACTCATTTCAGTTTTCAATGATGTTTCATCCGTCTTAAATTGGACAATGAGAGTAATTGGTTTCCTATGTCAGCAGATTCAGCTCAACATTCATTAGGTGTTTATAACAGTATGCCTAGACACGTGGGATAAAAAGATGAAGACAAAACAGTCTCTGCCCTCAGGAGATTACGTTGTCCTAGAAGATTATGAAAGATATTTAGACAAAATGCACAGAGAGTATTATAATAATATTGACAACATTTGTTATTGTTTGGTGAGGTTATCCATCTCACAGGGAAATTTGGCACTTTCATGGTGATATGTAGGTAATGTATATTTTTCATCTTCATATTTTTTCTAAGCAGTGAGGAGGAAGTAGGAGTGTCCTGAATCACTGAAGATCATGGAATTTTGTCTATCTTGCTTTGTGGAAATTGTTTAAATGTGGTCCCAGAAAGTAAAAAATGCTCATCTTTTATACTTTATCCCCTTTCCTGTATAGTTCCAGATAACAATATTAATTTGAGAACTGAGGCTAGAAAGATTACCAGGTATTTCTATTTAAAGCAGAAGAAGATTGATACATATTCATACCTATTATTCCCTGCTGGATTCAGAGTATTCCATTAGGGCACTGTCAAGAATGTCAGCAACAACATGGGGTCCTTCAATTTGCTTTCATTTTTTTAAAAATTGTAGCATAATTTATTTTTGTCATTTTCATTTCTCAATCTATCCCTTTCTTTTTCCCTCCCAGTAAAGCAACCCCTTATAGCACAGACTTAAAAAAGAGGGAAGGGAAACTTCTAGAAAATAGCATGTTGAAAATGTTTAACATTATATGTGGCATTCTACACCCTTGGTCCCGTTTCTGTGAAGAAGAAGCCCTCAACTTTCGGGGGTATATTTTAACCAAGGAAAGCATCCTCAACATTTATCTATGCCAAATGATCTTTTGCATGAAAAATAAAGGGAAAAAGCAAAGATAAGCTAGGTCAAGACAATTTAGAGACTTAGTTCAGTATTAATAATTTCCAGTTTTGTTGACTCTAACACGTGGGTTAGAGAGTTGAGTTCATTTTCCCAAAGCTTGTTTTCTTTAGATTGCTTGGTCAACAAGCATCTATTAAAAGGTTAGTAATGTGCTGGGTACCATGCTAAGCATAGGGAATATAAGGAAAGGCAAAAAACAGTCCCTGCCCTCATAAGATTCTGTTGGGAGAGACAACTCACAAATAGTAGATATGTACAAGACACATACTGAGTAGTTGGAGGATAATCTAAGAAAAGAAGGTTCTAGCAGTTGTGACATGGGGTAAAGATCTGGAGAAAACAGGCTAGATAGAGTTTGGGAAGCTACTTTATTTTAACAATGAAAATTATTTTAGGAATGATTGTGTAAATTGTTTGAGAAAAGGAAAACTTCACTCCCCCACCCCATTTTGAATGAAGGTTTACACTGAACAGTATTTAAGAATTCTTTGAAATATACTTGTCAATAATTATTTTGTAAATAAGATTTCTTTGCATTTGTTACAGTCTATGTGTAAAAACCTATCCATTCTCAAATAGGCATACTATATAATGTATACAAGGTATTGTTTTTAAAATATAAAGTTAAAAGTTTCATTTTTGTCTTTGATCCTCTCTGTTAGAGTTTAGGGCAACATTAATTAAACTCATGAAGAAGAAAACTTAGCCAGAGTGACTTCCCCTGCCCAGATGACTTGAGGCTGCTGAGTCTCATGATCAAGCCAAGTTCTCAGTGGAACGAGCTGAAGATTTCCTAGCTCACCTCCTCATTAAATTTTCACCAATCAGGGTCAAATTTCAGTTGTCATGGGAGTTCCCTATCAGAAGGAACACACCTAATTTAAAGTGTTTCAGAGTCTCCCTTGATATTTTTGGTTATAGAGAGAAACCAATGACCATCAATTTATTGATTATTGGCTATCCTAATTAGTAAATTGATTATTAATACCTGGGGGAAAGTTTCATTTTTGTATTTGATATTAAGTATTGGTGCTTTATATTTAATTTAAGACTAAGCTTATGCCCACTAGCATGATTATTTCAAGCATTTTTTAAAAACATCCAAATAATTTTCCACCACAAAAATAACACTGATATCAAGAGAAAGCCTGAGATAAAATAATTTAAAAGCTAGAAGGAGGGGAGAGATTATAGTAGCAGAGATGAAATAATGATAACAGATAGAAAGCAATAGAAACAATTAAAATAAGACAGTGGTTCTGTTGTCTTATTGGAGCAGATAACTTCCTCTATCATGGCAGATCATAATGTACCCACACCATCATTAATAAGAGTAAACACTTATTAATCATACTTTACATTTGTATAGAACTTTCTAATTTACAAAGTGCCTCAGGGGAAGTGGTGGTAAGGGAAATATGCATATTTTAAAAATACATTCTTATATCTATGGAGTTAGAATTAAATTTAATAGAAAATGTTAAAAAAAAGAAAATTATAATTGTCAGTTAATTGGTCTATGATAATGTGCATTGTACAGAAAATTATTCTTGGGCTATGATAATAGACATTTTATAGAAAATAATTCAACTCAGGTTTTGGCCCAGTGATGATATTTGCAGGTAAAATTTTCACTTTTTAAAAATGTAGTGTTCACAATGGAATGCTCGCTTTTCCTTCATGTGTTTCCTAAAAACTTTGGTTTAATGAATCCTACTTAATAGAGCTTGACTTTGTTTTATTGACATTTTAAGATGATTTTGAGTGTATGTGAAACATAAAAGAACATTTTAATAAATGTTTCTACAGTTTCTTAGTTACTTATACTATAGTTTGAGTTTTAATATAGTATGTATGTGTATATTTCAATTTAGTGCCCCAATGCCATACCTGATTGGAGTTCACTCTAGCCTCATAGAGGTAAGTATTTTTTTCAGACTTAAACTACATCCTGAAAATCATAGTCATAATGATTTATTTTCTTGAAAAAAAAACTTCAGTTAGTTTTGAAATAGTTTCAGCTCCTGTATTTGAAGTGTTTGCGTAGTAATTTTTGTGATGTTGTTCCAGTACTAAGATATTTAACATGACAGTGACTGTTTTTCGAGATCTGAAGCACATAAATATTAAAATATCCTGTATAAAAGTTATATGATTTGAAATATTAAACTTTTCATCTTTAATGAAGTAATTTTTATGTTTTTATTGTTTCTTAAAAATGACTTGATATCTTTTATAACTTATTTTTGAATTGATTTTCCCAAGTAAGACACATGGTGACCTATGCCTTAATAGCATATTCAATACATTTCTTACTTTGTGCCCTCTAATGTAATGCTTTTAAGAAGTTTACTTTTTGAATATGCATTTTATTATATTTTGTTTTATTATGTTGTTGTTCAGTTGTTTTTCAGTCGTGTCCAACTCTTTGTGATCCCATTTAGGGTTTTCTTGGCAAAGATACTGGAGTGGTTTGCCATTTCCTTCTCCAGCTCATTTTGTAGATGAAGAAACTGAGGCAAACAGGGTTAAGTGATTTGCCTGGGGTCACACAGCTAGTAAGGATCTGAGAGGGAATTTGAACTTAGGAAGATGAGTCTTCCTGACTCCAGGCCTGGCACTCTATCCCCTGTGCCACCTAGTTGCTCTATTGTTTTATTATATAACCTTGCTATTTAAATGTGGGGACTTTTCCTATTGTCTTAATGTGAAGCATTTTGGGAGTAGGAGGGGGGTTATAATTCTGTATTGTATTTCTTAACACAAAGAACATAAAATTGACAACTGACAATTTGAGTCAACTGGGTAGTGAAACACAGGGCCTTATATCTGAGACTTAAAGTGACTTCTTAGCATCATAAAGGAAGGAGGGAAGAGAGCACTTTATCACTGTGTTCTTTTATTCTGTTTTTGATTCCAGAGCCTAAGACATCCCCTGGAGGTCATCAAGTGTTGATATAAAAAATAATACCTTGCAAATCAAATCCTTCTCCAGGTGGCCTATTCACACAGTTCTATTCAACTTTAAAAATTAATTTAATCTGTTATAATTTCAGTTTACTTAGCGTTTCATGTTCTCTGTTTATACGTTCCATTCCTCAATTTAGATGAATCCAGAAATTCTTCTTGCTTATTCCATAGTTTCATTTGGCAGTTTTTGCAGTGGAAGGCCTGGCTTATGAAATTTGCTGCTTGCTCAGTTTTTATGCAATGTAGGTCTTTTGGTTATTTTTTTTCCATTTGAGACACAATGCAAGGCCTGAAATGTATGTTATAATTTAGAAATTTATTTATAATATATATTATCTTAATAAGAGCTAGAATATGTATGTATGTATATATTGTTATTGTTCAGTTATGTCTGATTCTGTGACTCCATTTGAGGTTTTCTTAGCAGAGTTACTGGAGTAGTTTGCTATTACTTTATCCAGCTCATTTTAAATGATGATGAAACGGAGGCAAATAGAGTTAAGTGACTTGCCCCAGGTCACACAGCTCATGACTGAGACCAGATTTGAACTCACGAAGATGAGTCTTCCTGACTCCAGGCCTAGCATTCTATCCCCTGGGCCACCTAACTGCCTGTATATATGCATACATACAACATATATTTGTATGTGTGTATCTACATACACACACTTAAGTTGTGTAAAGTGTTTTATATATGTTATCTCATTTGAGCCTCATAACAACCCTGAGAGGTAGGTGTTTAGTATTAGCCCCATTTTACAGATCAGGTAACTGAGGCTTAGAGTGGTTAAATGATTTGGGCAGAGTCACACAGCTGGTAAGTTTCTGAGGTAGGATTTGAACTCAGGTCTTCCTTATTCCAAATCTGGAGCTTTGCTTTGCTATGCTGCTGCATTGGTTTTATAGAAATATTTCATGCATTATTTCCCATAATATATTAGCATAATTATCACCTTTCCCCAATTTAATATAAAGTAATAAACTTTTTTATAAAGCTTAAAATCTTACTGCTTCAATTTTTTATCTATATTGATTATTTTAAAAATAATCATGCAACTTGTGAATGTGTCAAGAAAAATTTTATAAATCAAAACATAAATAGGTAGAAGTGAGCTCTAATGCATTTTTTTAGATTGTTTCAAGAAATAACTGACTTGTGATTCAGAATCTTGTGTGGCATTAGTTTAGCCTTGTACAAAATGTAACCTTATTTTGTTGTGATGTGAATAAAGAGTTACTGAAGGTGCATTTTTAGATTCAGGAATTTTGTCTGGCCACTTATGCGACATTAACTTCTTAATTGGTATAATGGTATTATGTCCTGAAAGATAATATGCTTTTTGCCATGCCAATCTTAAAATAAAGTCTTCACATTTTATTTATCACATTATGGGATATGCCTGACATTTTCCTTTAAACAACAATTCAAAATTATAAAAACATAAAAACTGAACAAATTGTATTTGAAATTGAATTATAGATATTGCTGCTTGCAAATATAATATTCCTTAGCTTAGTATATTTCCTTGCTTTTGGCTGCGATTATAGCCCTTTTATTGATGAAGAAGAAAATCATTCTCTTATCATACACTTTCTTCTTTCCTCAAATCAACTCTAACTTATCTCACCATTTCTCTAGAGACATCTAAACCTAGTTACCCACAGAAACATGAAATTAATGTGGCACTTTATCAATCTTTCCTTTGATTATTTTATTTGTAATTATGAGGAAAAGAAGACGGTGTGGTTTTATATGTTCATACAAATTTGCTTCCAAAATAAAAATAAAATATAGGCTTTGTGTGTTTGCTTTGCCCCTAAAAACAAGACTAGGGAAACAGAGCAATTTCAAAGAGACATTGGAGAGATTGGCAGTATGCAGGCAGATACTACAAAGGTGTAGTTTTATCTTTCTCATTCCAGAGTAATAAACAAGCAACTATGAAAGAGAAGTTTGGCCTGTTTTCAGAAGGACAGGTGATTGTTGCCCTTGTGTCATTTAGCCATTAAGGTATGTTTGCAGAGACACATTTACAGCAACACTTTAAGGAAGCATTAGGCTTTCGATTATGTGTGAGAAAAGCTATCTACTTCCGTATTTGAGGTTCCTTCCTCTAAAATATATTCTTTTACTTACTTTCCTAATATAAAATTCATTCATTAGTTATAAAGAAGATAACCATTTCTTTTCTATGCCTTGTATCAGAAGATCACTTTTTCTTCTCTTACTCATGTAAATTCATTTGTTTTCTTCACTATATGGGAGCTTTATGTGAAAAGGTCTCTGTGTTTCCATTTCCTTTTAAAGATGGTAAGAGTTATTGTGGATAAAATTGGGTAAAATACAAATACCAAAAATGTTTTAGACTCAAGTTTTGTAAAAAGAAAACCCCAAAATCATATTTGTCTCTATTTTCTTTAAATTCCTTTATGTTAGCCTAAAATATCTTGTACTTTTGTTTCCATTTGTGAGTTCTTCAATTTAATTTGACAGCTACCCTTGGTAGCTTATAGGAACTAGTCAAATAAAATTCTAAAGAATATTATCTACTTCCTTGCATTTTCCATTTCCTTATACCATTTTCATTTTTTTTCAGAACTGTTTGATTCATTTAATACCCTTTAGTTAACCATTTCTATATACTTCCTATAATTCCCAATTTTAAGCTTTTTAAAAAGTACACAAAATTTCATAAAAGACATTTTAAATTGTATTTTAAGTAGATTAATGTTAAAAATTAAATTGTTTTCTTCTTTGATAAATTTTCAAATATTAATAATTTTATTATCTATATGAATTATATTTTGACATACTACAATACTGCTAATTATGTTCTTACTAAGATATTTATTTTATTTATCTTTTACCAAGAAAGCAAAGGGACCAACTTTGTTTGTAGACTTTTAAATCTTAGCATTGCTACCAAAAGTTTTACTTCTTTATTGACTGATGCTCCAAGAGAGAATAGCATCTTAATTTTCATGATATTATTCTGTTGAAGAGACTTTTTTTAAAAATGTGTTGAGAGTGTGGTAGGAGAATGTCAGCAATTTAATATTTTAGCTTTTACCCAAAACATTTGGCCACTCATGACTTGGTGCAAAAGATTGAACCATACATTTTAAGATAAACTTAGCATTTTCACTTTGGGAGATTTGTTCTTGGCTTAACTTTTTTAATTGGTCCAATCAGTTTATTGTATAAAACATTCAATAAATTAATAATGCTAACAATTTTATCAAAGTGTCTTGGGAAAATATCACGTAAGATTTCCAGTTGACTAAGGGCTGTTTATACTTAGAAATGCTGAAAAAACATAATAGTACTACTTAGATGCACTAAAAAGTAGTCTTCATTGCTACAATTTTAACAGAGGTGACAGAAGAATTTCGTTTAGTAGGAAAATATAGTGTTAACTTTACTTATAGTAAGGGAGGAAAAAGGAGCATATGATCTTGTGAATTAAGGTTTTTGCCCAAACGCTCAATTGGTTGGACCATTTTAACAAAAGTGACTGAGTCACTTTATTATTTCTTTGAATCTTCTTTCCCAAAGGTCAATCTTACAAACCCATGTCAAAAATATTTTATTGCAATACTCATCAATATTATTGCTAACCATGAGGTTTATGTTCATTTCTGTTCCCATACCCCTTTTTCTGTTGTTTTATTCCTCATCTTCAGGATACTTTCCTAATCACTGTGTACATCTATTAATTTGTTGATTATTGAGTAGGTTTTTTTTTTTGGAATGTATTAATACAGTGCATTCAAGGGAAGAGAGAAATAGCAAATGTTTCTAGATTTTGAAATTGTCCTCCCAAATTACAGTACCCATGATTGTAGCAAGGAAAAATTCATGATTGTAACAAAGTGACATTTATTGTTTTGTGTAGAAGTTTATGGTATGACATATATGAATATTTACAATTTTACCTGCTTGATATTATTCATACCTAAGTATTACTCTTATTTACATGTTTCTTAAAGTCTTGTGATGATTTTAACTTTCAATTCAGTTATGTTTTTGTAAATTTCCCTAGATCACGAGTTCTCGATGTGTGTGTATACGTACGTGAATACTCTTTGACATTCTGATGAAAGCTATAGATACTAATGTTTTTAAATCCATAAAATAAATATGATTATGAAGGAAAGCAATTTTATTAAAATACAGTTATCAGCTTGAAAAAATTCATAGACCCATTTTAAGAACTTTTGTTTCACATTTTCATTCAGTTATTTGTAGGGGGAAAGAAATGCTGGTATTATACTTTTGCATTAAAATTTAAAGTCCTTAATGTTTCTGCAATATGATTTATGCCTATCTATTTTATAAAGCTGTATTATAATTTCTAATTTAACAACTGCTTGTTCAAAATAGTATAGTATTTTATTAAATGCATAAATAAATTTTAGAACATAATTCTTGCCAATTCATAATTTTTAAAGCTTTCTTAGGTGGAAAGGAAAACTTTTAGGAGTTTTAAAAAATATGATCAAGTTCCACTAATCTTATTATCTTGATACCTAATTTAATAATGATAATCTCTGTTTCCAGATTCAGATTGTGCTAAGTAAAAGAAAATATATTTATTCATAGATGTATGCATTTTTTGAACAGAGAGTGAAAAATAAATCATTGGAGGATGTGGTTATGTTGAATGTTGACACAAACACTTTGGAAACACCGTTTAATGACCTGAACAACCTACCAAGTGAAGTGGTAAGTCTGAAGGCTATATCATAGTGGGTGTGTATGCTTTCGTCAGGGTCTTTGAATTATTAGTAGTTATTTTTGCCCTTTTTTCTACGTAATATAAAAGCAAAATTATTATGAGTGGGGTAAGGGAAAAAGCATCAGCCTTGAAGTCCATATTTAAAATATTTTTCCCTTTTTGACAGTTGAGGAAACATTGAATGGGACATCACATTACTCATTTTAAAAGCAAGATCATAATTACAAAGCTAGCTGCATTCATTAGGCATAGCTGCTTTAGACGTAAGTCTCTTCATCTCATCTTAATCATTATATTACAAAGTAGGCATTTCTGTCTGCCTAGTGGCATGTCTTGCAAAAGAATGAGAGAGTTTTTGAAGGCAAGAAGAAGAAGGGGGCCAATTATCGGCTTTTGCTTCCCTGCCACCTGCCAGTGCTTTTCCTTTTAATTAATGATCTGATGGCACTGGTCAATATAATAAGAAATGCTTGTACAGTTGGGGTCAGAAAATTCTGGCTTTGATCTCTCTCAACTTTCTGAAACATTTATTTGTTTTCTCTAAATTATTTCAGTTTTATTTTAATCTTTTCTATCCAGCTGAGGGCTGCATGAATGAAAACCTACACTGTTTGTCATATACTTTGGAAGAGCAAAGACTGCTTACTTAGAATTCTATTTGTAAATTAAACTGCAAACCCAGTTTGTCATAAAAGACATCTGATCCTTTTGAAATGACGAAAACTGTCTTTTGTCTGTAAAGGCTGATAAATTAAGTGCCATTTTTTTTTTCTGGTCTTTGATCTTGCAGAGGTTTTTTTGTCTGCAGCTCATAATGGAACATATTTTGTATTTCATGTTAAATAGTCTCTAAAAGTGCATTTCACTTTTCTCTTCCCTAGCATGGAACTGAAAAGTATCCTGGTATTGCTTCTATATTTATGTGTGTTTTGCTTGTCTTAGAATGGAATAATAGATTATAATAATATATTGAATTTGTATAGAACTTCATATTTTTCAAGAGTATGTAAAATTGGTGTTTTATAATGGTTTGGGAGCATTTTTAAGTGTGATATAATAGAAAAAGTGCTTTGAAATACACAGAAGGAGCTTGACTAGATGAATTTTAAGATTTTGGACTCATATTAGAATACTGATAATTATTATTCCTCTAGTATAATAAGGAGTGAAATATTCAAAGTCAGATCTAAGCTATTAATAAATTACTACCATGTTAATGTTAGCTGACTTTGCAATAAATGAAAACTAAACTAGTTCATTGCACTGCAGTAAAATTCATGTTGAGTATATCGAAATCTAAACCAATGAAGTTTTTTTTTAGTTTCTAATATTTAGACTTGCTTATTATAAAAATTTTACAGAAGCTGCTAGAAATGATTGCAGTTTTTCATTAGAACTCCATCAAAGTAGTCTTATTTGAATGGAGAAAATAATGAATGAAAATTCAGTCTCAGCTTTAGGAATATATTCTGCATGGGTATACATTTCCCATTGTAATGACCTCAGGAGAGAACATGGGTGCTTTGTAAAAAATGAAGTTCAGTTTTTTCTATGTTTAGTATTAAAATTATTATAGTCACTTTAGTGATAGATGATATTTCCTTTGAGAATTATGTTTTGATAGTCTTTCCTACCAAGTTATAAAGAAAAGAAACTTCATTCTTGGTGGAACTAATTTGTTTATTAAAAGCACTCATATAGACATATATAGGACTAAAACACCACAAAAATATAAAGCTCTGATTATATACAATGATAGCTAATGTTTTATTGATGAGATTTTGTTTAAATATCATAGAAGTCTTAATAAAGAGAATTCTGATATTATAAAGTTGGGTCAAAAGCCATATCACAAAAAAAGTGAAAATGTAATTCATTTAGATTCTTAGAGGCAAGGCCCACAAACTTATAGAAAGGTCTCTTGAAGATTACATAAATAGCAAAAATTGTAATGTGAAATTAGAACAATCTACTAAAGTCGAAGGAAACCTTATCACTTGGTCCTGAAAACAATCCAGGCAATTGTGTGAGTGACCCCAGTAAATTAAAAATTTTCATCAGTATTCCCAAACTACTTAGAGAATATGTGATAAAAAGCATTGCATTTTGATTTGTACAATGGAAAAATACTTAAAAGTAATCATATATGTTAATCTAATAAAAATATGAGAAGATATTAGTAGATTTTCCTGTTAATGAATGAAAAGAAAAACCTGAAAATGATTATTATTGGTATTATCTGGTGTATAATAAATTACCTGAGATTTAAAGTGGTCCTTTTTAAATCATTCACCAAAGCATTTAAATAATACTTACAGGGTAGATGACTTTCTATGCATGTGAACTCTATTATTGTGTCAGATTGACCAGTGGTCTTGACTGTTCAAAGGTCAGTGGTCACAGTTGTCCTGAATTACCATTCCTTTTTTCCTGTGGACCCTCTGCTGTGTTGCATGCTGTAATCTTCTTAATGGCTTCATTCCAATATTCACACATAATATTTTAGATTTATTGACTGTTAGAAATACTACCATGCCAGTAGCAGTTCCGCTACTCCTAAGGTTATTTCAAATTGGAAAAATAAATCAGGGCAAGGCTTTCAGGAATCCTTTGTTTTCCTTAAGGAGGGGGAAAAAACTGCTTCCTGTCTTCTGACAAGAACACTTGTTTTTAGATTTCATCATTTCATTGTAGATTTGGATCATTAAAAAAAAAAGAAAAAACCAAATAAACAGCCACTTTACTGAGAATGAATTTTAAAATAAATGACTGTTACTCAGAGTGTATTTTCAAGGTAAATTATGCTTTAAAATGGACTTGTGAAGTTGGGGCTGTTTGAAATCTAGTGATTTGAATAAAGAAACCATTATGAAAAAATGTATAGCTATGACCAAATATTTGAAGATTTTGAATTAGAATATAAAATATTCTTTCTTATTTTAAAGCAAATATTTATGATTAGTATATGTTACATGTTACATTTTATGGACATATACTTAGTTATGTAAAAATTATTTTATATCCATTAATTTACTATCTTTTATTAGTTGTGTACGTGTGTGTGAGTATGTCTGTGTTATAAATGTATAATACGTATGTTGAATATGGGGTAATTTTAGTTGAGGAAAACAAATTTAATTGACCTTTCATTTTGTTTTTACATACTAGTTTTGTGAGAAAAGCAAGCAATTGCTTCCTGCATTGACATGTTTAATTTCTAAAGTTTTGCTACAAAAAGTCAATAAACATTTATTAAACACCACCTTTGTGCCAGACACTATGCTAAGAGCTGGGACATGAAAAAAGGCTTACAGTCTAAAAAGGAAGAAAATTGGAATAATAAATTGGAAATATATTGTTTAATTATTTCAAAATATGTATTCTAAAAAATGATTCTTTTGAAATATCTCTATTAAACTCTTTTTAATTCAATAAAGTGGCAAAGTAGGAAATGCCATAATTAGTTGAAAATTTTGAATACTTAAACTTGGGATTATTATCAAGTTTGCAAAGTAAGCATTAGAGTTTATTTAAGGAGAAATTAAAACTTTTTTATCTCTAGAAAATATATGTCCACTGTAGAGTAGTAGATAAGAGTGCTGGAATTAGAGTCAGAAGGGCCTAGGTTAAATTCCATTTTACTTACTCACTAACTGCGTGATCCTGTGCAAGTCACTTAACCTCTCTTTTACTCAATTTCCTCATCTGTAAAATGTTGGGGTGGGATTTGATCACTTCCAATGTTGCTTCTAGCTCTAATTCTGTTATCCTGTGAAATGAATGATGACTTAAATATACAATCTGGAAATAAACCATATATTCTATGTAAGAAATTTACATATGATAGTATTTGTATGTGTGAGAAAATGATTATTACTAATACTTTGGAAGAAATTAATACTGTTTAATCATATTTTACCAAGAATTAATTAGCATATCCTCTAAGATAGGACAGTATTCTTTACCCTGGAAAAAGATAGCATTAGTGATAGAATCATAGGATGAATTTATATACATTGCCTCCTATATTTATGCCCTAGTCACTGTAACATGCTTCTTTTCTTAAATCATGAAAATATGCTATATACTGAAGAGCTTTTTATCCAACTTTGATACCTATGAAATTGAAAAAAGCTGAAAATTATGCTTTCAGTGCTATTTACCAACATTTTAAGATCTGTGCATATATATTTAGAAATAGAAAAAGCCTTGCTATTACAGTTAAAGTAAGAAAATTTGTAAATTACATTTTGTTCTAAATTTCTTTCCTGCCATTTAATACTTCATTCTCTTATGGTATTTTCAGAGATTATCATATATGTGCATTATGTACATATATATATATACACACATATATCTACATATATAGTGGTACTTTTCATATGAATTAATTTCACCTGATCCTCACTACAATCTTATGAGTTATATAATCCTACTATTTTTTTCTTGAGACTTAGAAATTTTTTCATGAAACTCTGTAGAAATAGTGATCTTGATTTTAACAGGTTTCCTGCTGTGAACCTCTAAAATCTCAAGTTAGTGATCTCAGATTTTAAAGTATTCATTTTGTGTGCAAACCTAAATATCTTTTAGATAATTTAAAGGTAGATGTGAAAATTGATGAAGCGTTTAGCATTGTTCCAGAGAACACAGCGTTACTTGTGCTTAAGGAGACACCCTTTCAAAAGTAATTGCCTAGATTTTAGATCTTATTGAACAGATTTTATTTACAGGATATTTCAGAAAACTTGAACAACAAATTTTCTACTTTCTATTTATATTTCTATTTCCTAATCCGGAAATCTAAATAAGTAATTATTCTGTGAGCTAAGAAGTATATCACAGTTCAACTGTTGTAAATTAAGCTACTTGAAATGACTGAATTGTGTAGTTTAGTCCTGCCTAAATTAATATAAAAGAAGTAAATAGAGATGAACTCTGGGATCGTTCTTGACTCTTCTTGTCCTTTCATCCTTCATTTTTAAATCAGTTGTCAAGTCTTTTTCTCTCAAACTCCATGAAAATTCTCCATGACTGCTCTTACATCTATCTCTTTTTCTCCCATTACAAAGCTGCTAGCATAATTCAGGTCTTATCACCTGTTGTCTAGATTACTTTAATAGTCTACTAATTCATTTCCCTACTGCCAGTCTCTCTCCAATTTATCCTCCCAAGACTTGCCAAAACAATCTTCCCAAGTACGGATCTGACTCTGTCACTCTCCTACTCAAGATGCTTCACTGGCTTCTCATCTTCTCACACCTTACACTCCCTGTTATCTCTGTGATACAGTGACACTGACCTCATGCCTGGATCAGTCTCTCCCTCTTCGTCTCTGCCTCCTGGTTTTCCTGCCTTCCTTCAGTGAAAAATCTACCTTCTATAGGAAACTCTTTGTGATATCCTTTCATTTTAGTGTCTTCTCTTTGTTGATTATTTCCAGTTTATCCTGTGTATATATTTTTTGTACATTTTTGTTTGCTTGTTGTCTGCCCTGTTTGACTGTGAGCTCCTTGAGAGCAGAGACTGTCTTTTGCCTTTCTTTTTATGTATAGTAGACACTTGATAAATGCTCATTGACTGCCTGTAAAATAAAATGCAAACTCATTATTTTGGTACTGAAAGTCTTCCATAATCTAACTTCCAGTAATTTTTCCAATCAGATTCCATACTGTGTCCCTTCATATGTTCTATATTTTGCTCTAATTCCATTACTACTCATTTCTCCATATTTAATATATCTCCTGTCTCCATGCATTTGGACAAACTATTTTCCATTGCCTGAAATTTATTACTTTTTTATCACTACCTCTTAGAATTCTTCCTTCAAGCCTGTACTTGGGATCTACTTCCAATAGCTGAGTGTTGTGGAGTCAGAGGGCCTGATTAAAATCCTACATCTGATTCTTTTTTTTTTTGCTAGTAAGTGTTATGTGTCTGAGCCCGAATTTGAACTCAGGGACTCCTGAATCCAGGGCCGGTGCTCTGTCCACTGCGCCACCTAGCTGCCCCAACCTGCATCTGATTCTTAATACCTGTGTGACCTTGGGCACATCACTTCACTTACCTGGACCTTGGTTTCTTCATCTGTAAAATCAAGGGATTGATCTAAGTGGCCTCTGGGTTCCCTTCCAGCTCAAAAACTGTAACCTTATGTTCCTCATTTCCCTGCAACTATTTTTGTCCCCTCCCTCTTTATTTGTGTGCTTGGGATTCTCCCTGTATGATTTAAGTTCCTTGAGGTCAGGACTACATAGTCTTTGTCTGTCTCTCTTCATGGTCTAACATATTGCCTTGTACGTGATTAGTATTTTAGAATATTTATTGAATTGAATTGAATGATGCCTTAGATAGGGAAATGTATCCTATATTTTACGTTAAACTTAAGATCAAAAGCAGTACTTGGGCCAGTAGAAATTGTTAAATATATACTTTCCAATTGCTTGTTTTTGAGAAAAAGAAATGATTCTATATGAGAACCTGAAAATTTCATAATAGTAGGAAGTCAAATTCTGTGTCACAAAATGTATTCTATTTTTAGAATCGCACAGAATGTTATACCTTTTTAAAATGTAAGGACAAAAGAAGATGATGGTTTAAAATCGTCAGCTTTGGCCAAATGTGCAAACTCGATACTTAAGAAAGAAATGGGAAAAATCACACGGCTGTGGAAAATTGAACAGTTTATTTTCATAGGTAATTTACTGCTTAGTCTCTCTTCTTTATTTTATAGCTTTTTTAATATTGAAAAACATTTAGATTTTATTAGTCAGGTCATATCAATAAGCATTTGTAGTGGGTCATTTTCCCCTCATTGTTATCTAATAGAAAATGCAATTCAGTCTTTATTTTCCTGATCAACCGTATTTGCCCAGGATGACTTCATTACTTTGAACCTCTGTATAAAGGTCTAATATTAATTAATCTTTATTTGTTTGTTGAGAGAAAATGTGATCCCTCAGTACAAGGAACAATTTTGAATTCTATATGTGACACTAACTGTGGCCCTGGGCAAATACTTGGGCTTTCTGAGCTTCACTTCCCTTATGTGTAAAATATGACTAACAATAATTACAGTAGCTTCCTCACAGGTTCATTGTTAGGAAAGTGCTTTGTCAATCTTAAACCATTCTGTAATGTATGGTGCTGTTGTTTAGTTGTTTAGTCATGTCCAACTCTTTGTTACATCATGGACCACAGCACACCAATACTATCCATGGCGTTTTCTTTGCAAAGATGCTGGAGTGGTTTGCCATTTCCTTTTCTAGTGGATTAAAGCAGAGGTTAAGTGATTTGCCCAAGGTCACACAGTTGCTAAGTGTCTGATGCTGGATTTGAACTCATCTTCCTCACTCCAGGCTCAGTGCTCCATCCACTGAGTCTTCTAGCTGGTATAGTAGTGCTATTTATTCACATGATTTCCTCCTAGTACAATATAAAGTCCTTGAAAGCAGTGGCAGTTATGCTGGATTTCTTTTTCCATGTGTCTTTGGTGCCTGGCATAACTGCATATCTAAAAGGCACTTAAAAATGGTTGTTTACTAGGTTTCAATTAAATTTTCTCCACAGACATTTTAATGCCAAAATGGTAATAAAAAGAAATTTGGTGAGTATAGCAGCAGGAATGAGGCAATATGATGTAATGGAAAAGCACTTGGATTTAATATTAAAGGACCTTTTTTCAATTCCTTGCATTGCCACTGTATAGATAACATTGGGCAAGTACCCATTTCTGCAGGCGTCAATTTCCATTTGTAAAATGAAACATCTGTTAATTTTAATGCCTTCCTTCTGTTAATTGTTTCCTATTTATCCTGTATATAACTTGTTTGTATATATTTGTTTCTTTGTTATCTCTTCATTAAATTGTGAGTTCCTGGAGGACAGGGATTGTGTTTCACCACTTATTTTTTGTATCTCCATTTGTTTCTCCAAAGTGCCTGGCCACATAGTAGGTACTTAATAAATGTTTATTGATTCATTATTGATTGATTTAAAATGTTTGGAGTAAAAGATCTCCCAGTTCTCTCTCAGCTGTAAGTTCTCTAATTATAGCACTGTATATTTTTTCATTGAATTCTATGAACTCTTACAGTACCACAACCCAGGTCATAATTTCTTTCCCAAGTTGCTTCTTTTTTAGGATGAATGGACTCTAAAATTTTATAAAAGCAGTTGAAAAGGCATGAACATTTGTTAACCCGTACAATACTGAAGTGTTCCTCCTACCAAGAAGATCCAATTAGACCAAGAAGAAAAAAAGCTTTTTTAAACAAATTAATTCCAGTTCCAATTGGAACCTTTTGGCATTATAAGTCATGAGTCATCTTTATTTTATTAAATGACAAAAATAAGTCAATCATTTTGTGTGTGTCAGAATAATTTTGAAATAATACCTGTGTGAAGTATAACTGCTCATTTTCCAAAGCAGAATTATTAAATATGGCAAAGTTTTAGAAAAAAAATTATTTCAAAAATAAATTTTAAAATATGAAAAGCAAAACAGCTGACACTGTGCAGAAGGCTATATATGTAATATGTACATTATATGCATATATGTAAATGTAAACTACTGGAGAGCTAAAGAAGATTACAGTGGACAATGATAGCACATAGCTCAGGGTAAGAGCACAGTTGACAACATTGTTTTGTCAGACTTTAACATGTCACATCAAAAATAGTGGCGTGATTTTAAACAATACACATTTTCTTTCTACAGATTTTCTTTTAGATACTGACCTCAGCACAAAGGAGTACTAAACTATTATTGTTCTGTTCTCTGAAAAAGAAATGTAGGAATGACTTTAAATCTATTTTTGTATGCTGCTGATGGGAGCCCATTCAGCATGAAAAATTATATGGAGAGAAGAATACCTTTGGCTCTGGAGTGGGGTGGAAAATATGTATTAGAAAAATATATAAGAAAATACAAGGTATCATTCTGTTAGGGTTTCTTGTGATTATTTTATAGTTTTCATGTGAATTTAGACAGCTCCTTTAGGCTACATACTAAGCTTCCTGTCTCTTTTGTTGTCTTTCCATCCTAACAGGTATAAGTCAATAGCTTTTGCAGGTCTAATTTGGAAGTAGAGTAAGATACATTTATGGTCAGATTATGAGGGCCTTAGTTCACTCATTTTTTTTGTTAATTTAAAAAATACCTTCTCCCTCCCCTTTGTTTACTATTTGTAATTTTTCATCAAATTCAAAGTATGACCACAAAATGAGTATATGGAAGGAAATTTTTTTTGAAACTTTTTTTTCTTTTCTCTTTTTTTTTAAGGCAATTGGGGTTAAGTGACTTGCCCAGGGTCACACAGCTAGTAAATGTCACCACCTAGCTGCCCTGTAGAAGGAAATTTTTAACAGTCAACTATTCTCTTGATTAACTTATTATAAATAAAATCATTGTTACTGGATATTCATTAGTCTTTAAATGAAAATATGTTTTCAGATTTAAATAAAATGCAGGACAAAAACTATCATATGACAAGCATTTATTTTTTAAACATTCAAATGCACCAACTCTTTTGCACTAATAAAATCTTTTAAAAGACATTTTATATCTTTTGAGATATAGTTTAATACTTTTTAAAAATCTCTTAAATGAGAGCTAGTATATGCAACTCCATGGGCTAAATGACTCAAGCTCTAAACTTTTATCTGAATCTATGGAGCTTGGATATAAATTAAAAAGACCACAGCTATGGGGAGAAGACCTATACTGTAAAGGCCTTTCTGCATAGATTATGAACATCATAACTCAATAATTTTTTTTCAAAACTATGGTTATAATTGGACCCAATGGGGATCTCTTTCTTTGATCAAATCACAGTAACTGTGACTTTACACTGGAAAATGTCACTACTGTGAAGGTTTATCACCTGTAGAGCCAGTCTTTTCTCTGATGCTGTGTTCCTTTCTCATTAGCATTATTCAAAGTTTAGTTGTTAATTAGGTTGACACTTCAATTACAATCATCATCTACAAGAACAGTCATAACTTGATTGCATAAAAAAAAACCCAAAAAAAATTTTTCTTTATATTCATTCAAAAGGAAGGAATGAAACTATTTTGGCTATAGGATGGTTTATGAGGGCAAGAATACACCTACCTTATTTAAAAAACAAACTTGATTTTGTGCATTTTTTTCCTATCAATTTAAAAATAATTGAACTACTTTAATTATTTCTCTGGGAGGTAATGATGAGTAATGGAATATGAATGTACATATTTTCCAAGTGGACAGACCTAAATTTCCATGCTTTCTAAGTATTTTAACGTTGCACAATTTGAAAAAAAAGAGGATGGAATGAGTTAGAGGGTGAATAAACCTATCTCCTCTCATATTTCATTTTTTATTAGGTTTAGGTAAGAAATTTTACTTTTTAAAGTATCATAAGTATCTTCTAAAATATGTAAAACTTGAATTTTGAATCATCAAGCCAAATAAGATTGATAAACCTCAGAAATCGGGCAAAAAATTAGGTGTTGTTTTGTCTTATAAGGGGTACTTTGAAAATAAAAGCATGAGAAATGCCATAAAGACAATTATAATGAAAACCTCCCATCCATCCTAAGTAACAGATAATGGTTGACCAAATGCTTGGGTAGAAATTATACATGCTAATAAGGCATTAAAAAAATCTTAAAATCAAGTAAATGGTAAGTAAACCTTGGGGGCCCTTAACAAATAACCTTACGTACATAAATGAAAGATGCCCAACTGGCTTTATCTCAAACAAGCAGGCACATGTTATGATTGCTAAAATCTTTCTGAAAAGTGGCTCACAAGCAGTTTACTGTAAAATAATTAAAGATTATTTATGTCAAGAGGCCTTGGGAAAAAAAAAAGAGAGCATAAACCAATTTACATTAGCACTTTACCATCATCTCCTGCTTTCCTTTCAATTAACGAACCAGCAGGTGCTCTCTACAGTTAAAAAGATAAGCTATCAAAGAGGAGGATGATTTTTTTGGCTGACCTGCAGACACTGTGGTTTGCCTGCTGATTGGGTTCATACCTTGCTGTACCAATTTCTGAGGTGTTAATTTAACTGTTCCTCTCTGTCACACAGGTCTCGGCCTTGAAAAATAAACTGAAGAAGCAGTCTACAGCTACGGGTGATGGAGTAGCTAGAGCCTTTCTTAGGGCTCAGGCTGCTTTGTTTGGATCCTACAGAGATGCATTGAGATACAAACCTGTAAGCATTTCTCCCTTATTTCAATTTGTTTGAAATGGAGAGAAGTATGTACCCCATTCACACCTGAAAAAAGATTTGGGGTTGGTGTTTTTAGTGTTCTTTTTTAAAGAAAGATCATTTTGCACTCCCTTTCTATTATTTATTTTGGGTCCTAAAATTAATACATTTTCATGAATGTTAAGCAGTTTCTCAGTACTTCATTATTTACCCTTAAATTAGTATTTCTCTTCATTTCCATTATTGTAGTCTTCATTATTCCTAAAAATGCGACCTAGAACTGATTCATAAGTTGTATTAAGCTATTTTAAAGTACTTACCAATCCTCATTAAAATAGAGAAATGAAAGTAAATAACAATTGGACTTAAAAGATTATTTAGTTCTAAAAGTATAATAGGTGAAAATAATAGGAAAAACATTTTCTGTCAAATATTATAAAGTGAAATCTTTCATGTTAGTGATCTTCTTGTCCTCTCCGATACATTATAACATTCAAGAGTGTATTATTCTTAGTTTATTTTATATGTCTAATTGGTGTCTTTTTTAAAATTACAGATTACAAATAACCATAACATTTTGTCCTTTTTTTGAATAGATAGAGAATGAAATATATTGCATCTTAGTTCTTTCATCTGGAGAGTATCAAGTTATTATAATCTAATGATAGTCTGTGATTAAGTGAAGAAGTTAGCATTATGTTATGTATTATATCCTTCAGTAACAGTTTAATAAGTATTTGTGGAGTTGAGTTTAGTTTGCATTAATTAAAACAATACTTAGCATGTGCAGAGGAGAGTAAGTGGCCAAACACAATAAACTACTTGTAGTTTAGTCAAGTTGTAAGGTTCCATTTATGCTTTAAGAGAAGTACAAAGTTGTCCTTTTGTTCTCTTCATTTGTAATGATTGATTTACATTGGTTAAACTTCCTTAGAGATAATGGTAATAGCCTATGTTGTCATCTATTCTTTTATCAATTTTCTATTTTTTGGCATCGGTAATGTTTGTTTAAATAAGTCAGATTGGACTTATCTCAATTGTGTGTCCTATCTCACTTTTATTCACCTCAATCACTACTTCTGTTCCCCCTACAAATGCTAGTACCTTCTCCTCTAAGGGCCACATTCCATCTACTTTGTATGTGTTGTGTATGTGTGTTTTTATATAAAGTTCCTTGAGGGTCAGAACTGTTATTGCTTTTTCTTTTTATCCCCAATACTTAGCATAATGCCAGTAAAAGCTTAATAAGTGCTTGGTGTAGATGTTTATTATTGTTCTAATCAGTCTTTCATGTCTGTTTGAATGTGTTTTATTTTTATGATGTTATTGTGAGTCAATATTCACTATCCAGCACCTCCTCTTCCCCTTCTTGAAGAAAAAGGTGTGTATAAGCATGAAGCCTACTACATGATATATTGGGATGAAACTTCTGTCTATAAGCCTTTGGCTGCTTTCATTTCTTGCTTCTCAACCATGTTTTCAAACATACTTTTTTTTTTCACTGCTTTCCTATGTTCAACTTTTTACTAAAAGCATGAAGTATTAAAAAGTATATCTTGATTGAGTTCAAAAGGCCATATTTTTCATATAATTTCTGTACTTCTTAATCCTCTCTGTGTTTCAGACAGAAGTCATCTTCACAGTGGTCTTTATGCAGATAGGTATTATGCAAATGATGATGCCAACTCCTTTATTTGCCTCTCCAAAGGAGAACCAATGAGCCGTCCCTCTATTAGTTGCAACTTTGGTCTTCTAATTTCATTTATAAAGAGAAAGCTTAGTTTCATATTATTCAGTTCCTCCAATATAATATCTATTTAGTCATGACCAGTAAGCTTATATTTATATCACAAGCAACAGTTAATGTTTATACATGGTTTTAAAAACTGTATAATTATCTGGCCCTTTGCCACCTTGTTTGCTGCTCTGCCTGTATCACTACTAAAGTAGAAGAAGGGCTCAGAGGACTGAGTGCCAAGTTGTGTTTTTCCTTTGTTTCTAGAGATTTGACATAGCCAAACAGTTCATTACCAAATAACTAGCCTATTTAGTGATTAGCATCTCCCAACTTAATTATTTTGATCCTTGGAATACAGATGCAATCTATTCTTTCAATTGTGGTCAAAGCCTTTCCAGAATAAGAGAACGTGCCAGAGCTTATGCTCTCCTTATGTAACCTATTCTGTGTGAGTGAAGACTGTAACAATGAAAAAGGCATAGTCCTTGCCCTCAAGGATTTTAAAATCTGGCATGAGAAATGAAATGTTCATAACTGTCACGTGACAACATGCATAAAGTACAATATGAGAAGTGTGAATAAAGTGCAATAGTATTCAACAGGAATAAAATCACTTTTGGTAAGAAGTGATTGGAAAAGGTTTGTAATGGAAGAGATGCCATTTAAATTGAGCCTTGATTGGTAGAGTTTCACTTGGCAAAGATATGGGAAGATGTCATTCTTGGTATATGAAACATCATGAGGAAAGGCATAGAGATTGGGAAGGGTGAGTAGTAGAATTTGGGTACAGTGTATAATCAAGAAGAGGCGTAGTGTATGATAAACTTGGGGAAAAAAAGTTACAAATACATTATGGCAGTTCTTAAATACCAAGTTTAATTTGGTAGGCATTGGAGAGCTTTTGAAGGTTTTTTATTTAGCTTAGGGATGGAATATTATCTGAACTTCACTTTAGGAAGACCATTCTAGCAGTTTGGCATCCCAAATCTCTTAACAATTTGATTTCAGCCTTTCCACGCTTATTTCATAAACTCCGCATCCTGTCTCTTGACTTCATACCTGTAAAACCCTCCTTCCTTATTTCTGTCTCTTGCAATCTCTAGCATCATCCAAAGCTTAACTCATGGGAAACATCCTATGTGAGACTTTTCTCTGATCTCTCAGTCATTAATGAGCTCTCCCTACTCAGATAGTTTAGTATATCCTTACCCATTGACATGTTCTTTCCACTCAGTTTAATAATCACTGCTTGGAGGCAGGAATTTTTTTTTTTTTGCTTTGTCTTTGCATTCTCCATGTCTAACACATCTTGCACTCAGTAGACATTTAATAAATGTTGATTGGATGGGATTGGATTGGAAAAGATAGCCTGGGGATTGTAAGAATAGCAGAAGTACTTAGTGTAGTCTGGGTGACCAGTAAGAGGGTCTTAGTAACAGGTAGGAATTCATTGTAACCAAATTTTAAGTAATAATCTTTACTTTTTTCCCTAAATTCAGTTTCATCTGAATTTTAAATAGATTTTGCTTAAGAGTTAGTGTGTATCATTTTATGTCAAAATGAGTTCATATAAATAAATTACTTTAAAAGGTGCATGTAATTTCCTACTGAGTATGCTAACTAACCCATTAAAAGAGGAAAATTCTAGTGTAATTATTGTAAAAACAATTAGTGTCTTGTTAAGGTATTTTATTTGTCCCAAGTATAAAGTTTCTGCTCTTCAGCATAAAACCTCTGTTGAATTTTGATTAAATAGGCTTTGAAGGTAGATTTTTTAAAGTAGCTTATAGATCAGTATTAAAGGAATTATTATATTGATGTGTTGCTATTTGCCTTTTTAAAACATTTCAATTTATTATTTATTGTTTACTTTTTTCTTTTCAAATTTTGAGTTTCAAATTCTCTCCCTCTCTTTCACCCCTTCCCACATCCACTGAGAAGGCAAGCAATATGTTGTCTATTATACATGTGAAATCCTGTAGTACATATTTCCATGTTAGCCATATTTCCAAAAAAAGGCAAGAGAACTAAAGAAACTAAGAAAATTATACTTCAGTTTGCAGAGTTCATCAGTTCTCTCTCTGGAGGTGGATAGCATTTTTTTTGATATGTTCTTTGGAATTTTCTTGGATCGTTGTAGCCAAGTCTTTCACAGTTGATTGCTCTTACTGTGCATAGTGATCTTCCAGTTCTTACTTTGGATCAGTTCATATAGTTGTTGCCGGTTTTTCTGAAACCACCCCCCTGCCTTGTCATTTCTTCTAGCATAGTAGTACTCCATCACAATCACACAACTGTTTAGCCATTCCCCAACTGATGAACATCTTCTTGATTTCCAGTTCTTTCCTACTGAAAAAAAGAACTCTCATAAATATTTTTGTTCATATGGGTCCTTTTCCTTTTTCTTTGATCTTTTTGGGATATAGACCTAGTAGTAGTATTACAGGGTATGCACAGTATTATAGCCTTTTCAACATAATTCTCAGTTGTTCTATAGAATAGTTGGACCAGTATACTTCTCTACCAGTAGTTCATTAGTGTACCTATTTTTCCCTCACCCCCTCCCTGTTTTTTAAATAAGAAAAATGTTCATACAGATTTCCTTTAAATTATTGCAACTCTACCTTTTATTCATTTTAATTGAGATTCACAGGTGAAGTTAAAATTATTTAATTGTAGAACTTTAATTCCTGAAGGGAACTTAGAAATCATGTAGTTCAACTCCTTTATTTTCTAGATTAATAAAATAAATTCCAAAGAGATAAAAATGACTTTCCCAAGGTTATAACATGATTTAAGTGATTTTGGAGTATCTTTATTTTGAATAGGCCAGCCTTTAAATAAACAAACCACATACGTGCCACTATTGTAACTGTATTTTTTTTTTTTTAACCCGAGAAAGAATTTAAGGTTATCTACAACCATATTTATTTCAGGCACATCGAAACAGAACCAAAGAGTTCCAAAAACTTGACCTGGTTCACACAGATCGTTAGAAGTAAATGTGAGAGTAAAAGAATTAGGGTCTTATAATAACTCTGATTTTTCCTGTTCTGTAACTCTTTCCACTGCACTGTATAATGATGGTATTTGAAAAGTCATTTCAAAATCCTGCTGAAAGACTTACCAAAGGCATTCAATAGAAAGAATTCCTATCAGTTTTTAAATACCTTACTCTTGCCTCTACTCTCTCCAGACTTCACCTTCTCTTTTGCTGCATTGCCTCCTCAGGAAACCTCTGCCCTCGAGCTCGCCTTTCCTGTTTGTGATTACCTCTCCGTGACCACCATTTTGGAAGGGACACCAGCTATGTTTCACCTTACCTTTGAGGTCTTTTCTCAGATTTGAGCTAAGGGCTCTGCTGGTTCCACTTCTGAGAATTCTCAGACCCAGCTCTGAGGTATTTTCTGACCCATTTAAAGATATGATCCTGACCAATTCTGCTTATACAAAGTACAATCTCTTGTGTGAAATATTCATCTCTATCTCATGAGAAAGCAGAATTCATATTTCCATCAGCCAAATCACAGCTAGGCCAAAAACATTTGTCCATAATCACTAATTCTAGGTATTAGTATTTTTAAAACTCAAAGGCCTCATAACAGTCAGCAAATTAGAAACTGTCATTTTTACTCAGTCATTTTTATTTACTCTGTCTTTTCTCTCTGGGTTCCCTTCTCAGTGTCTTTCTCACACCTGTCTTTTTTCTGTCCCTTTCATTAATAAAATTGTTCATGTAAGAAAGGGTTACCATATTATAAAAACATAGAGCATACTAGGTAATAAAAGACTCTAATAATTATATCAGTATTTTCTTGTCTTTCCTGAAAATATTAGTATCTTCACATATTTTTTCTTAGTGATTTAACCAACAAAAATCTTATCCACTTATAGAATAGTAAGGGGTAGGTGTTTAGGAAGGAAAAGGAGTTCAATAGTTACAGATTGTGGAACAGTGGCTGTGATAGATTTTGTGTATGTATATACTCATATGAATATAATATACATAATTATAGTAACTTTTAGTCCTATTGATTGGATCATAGGATCAGAAAATTTAGAGTTACAGGGGGTGAGATTATCTCAGGGGTGAGGACCCCTGAATCCCACCCTCTCCTTCCCCACCCCTGCCACCCCATGTGGAAATCAGACAGTGATGTTTTTTAAAATATCTGTCAGTTTCAGAAACTTTTTAGACAGTCTGTCAGATTTTGAACAGTTTCTGTTACACTTAACATTTTAATAATGTATCTAGAAAGACCATAAAAATAAACTAGTTGTATTATTTTTCATTTTTAATGTAATTTTTACTGCTAGTCTAATTTCTTTTCTGTTAAATCTAATTTCTTCCAGGCTTTGTCTTTTGACCTATTCTAACTTAATAAACTGACATCTGAGAAATATATTTGTGGTAGGGTGAATATCATTTTTTTAAATAATAAGTTTTTCCCATCTCTATAATAACTCTTCAGAATGCTATAAAAACAAACTGCATGGAGACCAAAAGAAAGTTAGGATGGCAGAATACTATCTAGTAAAAACATCACTAGTCATGAACTGGGAGGTAACTCTCAGCAAATGACTTTATTCATGAAAGTATGAAATTAGGTCCTTAGCTAAGAGGATAGGGGAAGGATTACTTTCTGAGGTTTGAGGAATGGATTAATCAGTAAGCATTTATTATGAATCTATAGTTCGAAGCACTATTATACCTGTCATATATACAAATAACAAATAAAAATGAAACAATCTCTTTTCTTAAGGAGCTATTTTCTAATGGAGGAACAATAAGTACATATATACAGAAAAATTTTAGAAGAATAAATACAAATAAATAGGGCATCTAAGTGCACAGTGAATAGAGTGCCATACCTAGAGTCAGAAAGACCCTTTTTTCTGAGTTCAGATCTGGCCTCAGATGCTTACTAGCTGTGTTACCCTGGGCAAGTCAATTAACCCTGTTTGCCTCAGTTTCCTCACCTGTAAAATGATCTGGAGAAGGAAATGGCAAACCATCCCAGTATCTTTGTCAAGAAAACCCCAAATGGGGTCACGAAGAGTCAGACATAACTGAAAAACAACTAACCAACAAAACAACTACAAATAAGTGTAAGTGAAAGTTTGGAAGTTCTGTTGTGGTCTGTGGGATATAGAACTGATTAGGGGGATAGAATTGTCTTGTAGTAGCGAGGGTCCAGTTGAAATTAGATAACCTAAATTTGTAGTGGACCCAGTCAGCTCTGTTATACCACTTCTTTCAACCCTGTTTAGCAGTATGTGAGCAGAAATAAAGGAGTCAGTTTGTAATAGTAACCCAGGATTTAAAGCAATAGAAAAAAGTAAGGCATGAAACTTTTAGGCCATGTGGACAGACAGGCATAAGGCCTCCTCTGGGAGTTGTTTAGGGCATGCCAGTAGACACAGTGTAGGCTACCAATGACCTACTAATTTGCCAATAGCATTTTCTCAGTTCTTAGCTTCTGGTGGGATTGGACACTGAACACCACAGTCTTGAAATGCTCATCCCTTCAGTTTCATGGCATTGCACTGTCCTGGTTCTCTTACCTCTATGTTTCTTCTTTGCTTCCTTTGCTACCTTCACTTGTAGTTTCTTTTTGGGGGGGTAGGGGGGAGGGCTCAGGGGGCAATCAGAGTTGGGTGACTTGCCCAGGGTCACATAGCTAATATGTGGCTGAAGTCAGCTTTGAACTCAGGTCCTGTTGACTCCAGGGCAAGTGCTCTGTCCACTAAGCCACCTAGCTGCCCACACACATACACACACACACAGTTGTAGTTTCTTAAATGTTGGTATTCCTTTAGATAGTGGATCTCATTTTTTCTCCCTTTTCTTCCTTCCTTAACAATCTCATCTACCTGAGGCAACAACAATGACTTCCACACAGTGATCTCCCAGATCAGCATTTCATAGTGATTACAGTACTATACTTGTGATCAGGAAGACCTGGGTTCAAATCATTTACCTAACGTTGGCTTTGTGACAGTGGACACTTAACTTCTCTGAACTTCAGTTCCCTCATTTGTAAAAATTGAGATGATGACAAAACCTTCCTCATAGAGTTGTTGTGGGCATCAAATGAGATAAAGTATGGCACTTTACAAATTTAAAATGCCTTTGGAATGTCTATTATAATTTTCTCTGGTACTGACTTTTTTCCCAAGCTCCACTTCCATATTTTCTAACAGAATGGTAGACATCTCTGCCCAGCTATCCCAACATCATCACAAATTCAACAATTCAGAACAAGGTCATCACCACTGCACCCAAACTAATTTTTTAATTATGCTTTTCTGAAGTCTTTCTTCTTATCAACCATGCCAGAAACCTTTTGAATTCTCTTTTAACTCCTGCTGTCCCTAACAGTCCATCCTATCAGTTCTACCTCCAAAATATCTTATGTAAATCCTTTCCTTGTGTTCAGACCCTTATTAAGTTGTTCTGTTCACAATCATTTATTAAGAACTTACTATGTGTCATGTGCTGTGCTAAGAGTGGGGAATACAAATACAAACAAAAAGAGCAGTAGTACTTGCCCTCAAGGAACACAGATTCTAATGGGGAAAGACAGCACATGAAAGAAAGGTGAAAAGTGGGGTTGGGGGTGGTGGTAGAAGGTATCCAGTACAGGAAGCAAGAGGAGTATAGATTGCAACCTGGTGAGAAATGAAGAAATAGCTGATCTGGGCACCCTCATTACAAGGAGATTCCAAGAGCAGCCATCCAATGGGGGGGGGGGGGGCAGAGGGGCTGAGGATACTTGGGAGGTGTGAATTCCTATGCTGAGGTAATCTTCCAGGATGAAGTTTTCTGGGACATGGTGGAGAAATTTGGAGTACAACCTAATGAGAATTATCTCAGCAAATCAATTGCAGTAGACTCCTAAAGGGGTCAATCAGTAAACATTTATTAAGTGCCTATTATGTGCCAAGCACTATATGAAATGTTGGGATACAAAAAGAGGCAAAAGACAGTCCTCGCCCTCAAGGAGATCACAGTCTAATGGGGGAGACAACAAGCAAACAAATATGTGTAAATTAAATGCAAGATAAATAGGAAATAATTAAAAGAGAGAAGGCACTAGAATTAAGAGGGGGTGGTAAAGACTTCTTATAGGAAATGGGATTTTAGTTGGAACTTAAAGGTAACCACTTTAAAGGAAGCTAATAAGTGGAGATGAGAAGGGAGAACAGTCCAGGCGTAGGGAACAGCCAGAGAAAGTACCTGGAGCCAAGAGATGGAGTGTGTCTAGTTAATGTAACAGTCAAGAAGTCAATATCACTAGATTTAAAAGTATGTGGCAAAGAGTCAAGTGTGATAAGACTGGAAAAGAAGAAGGGGGTCTAGGTTAAGTTGGGCTTTAAAGTCCAAACAGAGAACTTCGTATTGGATCCTGGAGGGGACAGGGAGCCACTGGAATTTATTGAATCAGAGTCGGGGTGGAGGTGAGAGGTGACGTGATTGGACCTACTCTTTAGGAAAATCACTTTAGTGACTGAATGGAGGATGGGGAGAGACTTAAAGCAGGAAGACTGACCAGCAGGCTATTTCAATAACCCAGGTATGAGGTGATGAGGGCCTGTACCAGTGTTGTCAGTGTCACAGGAGAGAAGGGGATGTATATGAGAGATGTTGCAAAGGTGAAACTCACAAGTCTTAGTAAAGGATTGGAATGAGAGAGAGTGAGGAGTAAAGAATGACTTGTGAACCTGAGGGACTGAGAGGATGGTGTTGCCCTGCGCAGTAATAGGGAAAGTAGGAAGGGGTGGTGCTTTGGGGGTTTTGGATATGTTTAATTTAAGATATGTATTGTACATCCATTTTTAGATATCTGAAAAATAGTTGGGAGATGTAAGATTGTAGGTTCACGGATAGGTTGAGGCAGGATATGTAGATTTGAGAATCATCAGTGTAGAGATAAGAATTAAATCCATGGGAGTCAATGAAATCACCAAGTGAAATAGTGCCCAGGAGAGAATGAAGAGAGTGAAGGAAAGAAAGTTAAAGTGTCATTTATTGTAGATGGCCTTTTAAAGTTTAGCTTCAAAAGGTAGAAGAGATATTGGGTGATAGTGGGGATGTAAGAATTAAGTGAGGGTTTTTTGAGGATGATGGAGACATGGTCATGTTTGTAGTCAGTAAGGAATGAGCCAGTAGACAAGAAGAGATTGCAAATAAGTGATAAAGTAAGGATTATAGATGGGGCAGTCTGTTGGAGGAGACAGGGATAGAATGGGATTGCTTAAGCAGGTAGAGGGATTAGTCTTGGGAAGGAGTACCTTACAGTCATCATGTGAGACAGGAGTGAAGGAGGAGATAGTGGTGGAAGGAATCTGAACAATAGGAGATAAGGAAGAGGAGAAAAGAGGAAAGTCACTGACAGTGGCCTTAATTTTTTTCTGTAAAATATGAGGGAAGATTCTCAGTTTAGAGGGTAAGGGAAGGGGGGGAGGTTTGAGAAAGGTTGAAAAGGTTTAGAAGAGCTGATGTAGAGAGTGAAATAGTGAGTTGATAAGGCAAGCATAGAAGAATTGTCTAGCAAGAGTGAGGGCCCAGTATTACTCTAAGGTATTTTTATAAGTACCAAATAATAATCAAGGCCTCCATGTCTTGGGACTAATCAGCCTGGTTTTCCACTATTTCTTCATACGTATCTTACTTTGAATCAAACTCACTCTCCTTCCAAGTAACCTCCTGACCCTTAGGTCAGGAGTTTGAATTTAGTCTTTGTATATTCCACAGCTCCTTAAATAGTACTTTTAAAATTTTTCTAAATATAATTCTGATTGAATAGATTTGCATTTTCCTATTTACACTGAAATGTAGATTGTCAGTGCAACTCATTAATTATTGTTTTACTTTTCTGCAGTATTATTTTAAATCTACTATCTCTCTTTATAAGTGTTGGATGGTCAAGGGCCTACTTAGGGAAGAAGTCTACAGATAGTGAGGGATCTGCCAGTGTCAGAATTGTGTGATGAGTTTTGAAGTACATGAATGGTAAGCAATGATAGACCCAGATAAAATTTGCACAGTTTGTATTTGCCACTGAAGCTATGCTAATTTAGTAGACTACTAGTTCTACTGTAAAGCAAATGTAAAAAAAAGAATAATTAGTAGATTAATGGAGTAAAATGTGAAGGCAGATGTAGGAAACAAATATCTGCTTAGAATTGGATTTGTAATCATGAAGAAGAGATAAACTTTCAAGTGAAGAGCCAATTCATAAAAAAATTAAGTTTATGATAAGCACATTATACAAATTATTAGAATACTAAATAATCAGAATTTTATAGTCAGTGAAAAAATGTAAATATTATAATGAAATTGTTATCTGTTGTATATTTGCTAATATGCATATTTTTAATTAATTTTGAACATTCTTTTTTTAAATTTGATTCCAAATTTTCACCCTCCCTCCTACTCCTCTCCTACCTACTGAGGAGGCAAGCAAAATGACAACAATTATACTTGTGAAATCATACAAAACATATATCTGTATTAGCTATGATATGCATTTTTTGAATCTAACCAATAGGCCTGTGAAGCCTTTATTAATTTTGTGATTCGGGAGTATCAAGGATTGAGTGCTTCCCTTACTTAGGCCTGGTTCCATTTCATTGTGAGGGAAACTGCAATTAAGCATCACTATTTACTTATCAGGTGTCCTAACTTGTCTATGTTTAATTAAAAGTATATTGTACTTAGCAGAGACTGTTGGGAAGAACCATATTTCTTAACTAATGACAATCTTTTCTGTTATAAGATCTGAACAATATGTCACTCTCATTGTCCTATAAGCTCCATGAAGGGAGGCCCATATATCCCAAAGAACCCAAGTTTGTGTGTGTTTGTGTGTGTGTGTGTGTATGTATACATATAAGTATGTATATATGTGTATGGCTATAGATATAGATATTTATATACATTGAGTACTCCATAATTTCATGATTATTTGCTGATGCCTTTACAAATCTCTATCTAAATTTAGGGAGAGCCTATCACTTTTTGTGAGGATAGTTTTGTAAAGCATCGTTCCAGCTTGATGAAGCAATTTTTGGAAACTGCAGTGAACCTTCAACTTTTCAAGCAGGTAAGTGTGGACACCTTTAATTTACTTCTCTGATGTACAGTTATCACTGTGACACTTTTTCTTTATTATTTTGGAGCTATGTTTAAACCCTGCTAAGCTTGGATCTTTTCTAGGGATAACAAACCTATTTCTTTTATTGACAGATGAGATGTTCCCCCTCCCCCTCAGTTTCATAATGCTCTAGCCATTTTTTTTTTACGGACTTAAAAGTACACTCCAGTTGTGAAATATGTACGGTCTAATCTCTAAACTCTTCTCCTCCTCTACCACTACCACCACCACCACCAATTGTTCTGCTGTCATACCTGGGGGCACTGAGAAGTTAATTAACTTGCCCTGGGTCAGAGTCTAAGGCGAGATTTTTACCTAGGTCTTTTTAGTCAGCTATCAATCTACCACCCTATGTTCCTTCTCCAAGTACCCTCTGCAAATTTTATATGTTAAGAATTACTGCTATGAAAAACTTCATGTTTACTAACTTTTAATTGTTGTGATCTGCTGAGGGCAATATATTTACCCCCAGTGTAAGGCAACATACCTTACTGTATCTAAATTATATTGGGTCAGGATAGTATGACAGAGAAACTCAGTCAGTAAACATTTATTTAGTGCCTACTCGGTGTCGGGCACTTTGCTAAGCCCTGGGGATACAAAGAAAGGTAAAATGTAGTTACTGTTTTCAAGTTGCTCACATTCTAAGGGAGGATACAATGTGCTAACAACTATGTACAAACGAGCTATATGGTTAGTTGTTTTCCTTAGTTCTCAAAGAGGACCAAAATGACATCACTGTTAGAGTCAAGTTGCAGTGTGCCCAACTGTGGCTGATCAGACCAAACAAGCTTGAAATGCTTTACCACAGGTCAGGCACAAATAGTCCATGTGAACATTTGGGGTGGATTCTCTAAATTTGTGCATTCCGTGTTTCTTTTGGGCTAGTTCAATTCTGCTTTGCTCATAGAGCACAGCACTTTCTTTGATGAGGGTATGCCATGCTGGGCAATCCTATGCCAGTGTCTCCCTTGTCACACAGTCAATTCCAGAGTTCTTCAGAGAGGCCTTGAGAGTGTCCTTTTATCACTTCTGACCGTGAATGCTTGCTCTGTGTGAGTACTCTGTAAAATAGTCTTTTACGCTAGTGTATATTTGGCATTTGAACAATATGGCTAGCCCATCAGAGTTGCCCTCTCTGCAGTGGAGTTTGAATGCTTGGCAGTTTAGTTCAAGAAAGGACCTCAGTGTCTGGTACCTTATCCTGCCAGGTGATCCTCAGAATCTTCCTAAGACAATTCAAATGGAAGTGATTCAGTTTCCTGGCATGGCACTAGTGTACTGTCCAGGTTCCACAGGCATATAACAATGAGGTAGCACAATAGCTCTATAGACCTTCAGTTTGGTAGTCAGTCTAAATACCTCTTCTCTCCAACACTTTCCTTTGGAGCCTCACAAACACTGAGCTAGCTCTGATAATCGTGTGTTAACCTCATTATCAATGTGTACATCCCTGGAAAGTATACTACCAAGGTAAATGAACTTAATCCACAGTATCCATTTGCTATAACTGGTGGTTCCATGTATGGATGATGTGGTGCTGGCTGGTAGAGCAGCTGTATTTTCTTGGTGTTAATTGGTATTAATTGTTAGGCCAAAATTAGCACAAGCAGCAGAGAATGGATTCATGCTTTGTTGCATCTCTGCTTCAGAGGGTGTATTGAGAGCACAGTCATCAGTGAACAAAAAAATCATGCACCAACTCTCCCTCCCCTTTAGTTTTGGCTTGTAGCCTTATCAAGTTAAATAATTTACCATCAGGGCAGTAGCTGACCTTGATGTCATGTTCATCCTCA
This sequence comes from Vombatus ursinus, assembly GCF_900497805.2. Classification (NCBI taxonomy): domain Eukaryota; kingdom Metazoa; phylum Chordata; class Mammalia; order Diprotodontia; family Vombatidae; genus Vombatus; species Vombatus ursinus. The sequence continues at coordinate 6,456,906 of NW_020954687.1, forward strand.
CCGAAGGAATCTAACAGCATTACTGAAAACATCCTGCTGAAAAATGGGAGCAAGCACATAGCCTTAGCCATTGGTGACTGGGAAAGCTCAAGAGCACCATCCGTTATCCAGAACCTGGGCAAGCATGCCATCATGAAATTGATATACAATACTGATGAACTTCTCCAGGCAACCAGATTTTGACATATTCATTATCAAAGGCCAGATCAGCAAACGTTGTGTACAGACCTCTCTATTCTGCTCCTGGCATTTCTTCTGGAGTTGTTGAGGAACAAACACCATATTGACCATTCCTCGGCCCTTTCTGAAGCCACACTGGCTCTCAGGTAGATGACCATCTTCCATTTGAAGGATCAGCCTATTAAGGAACACCCTGGCAAGAATCTTGCCAGCAATGATTAAGAGAGAAATCTCCCTCCCCCACTTCACTCCTGTGATTGTCATAGGACAATCTATTTCCTTTACCTTTATAGAGATGAACAATGAAGGAGACCTTAAACTCCTGGGGGATAATCTCCTCCTGCCATATAACCTAGCAAATTCCATGAGCAATGGACCCCCCAAACATCTAAATCTCAACTGGAATAGAATCAATACCAGGTGCTTTGCCACAGGAGAGGAGCTTAATGGAATTCAGAACCTTTTCTTCAATTGGAAACTTGGCTAGAGAGGGATTGACTTCAACCTGGGGTTAACAGTCAGTGACTTCAGCATTGCTTTTGATGGTCTATTGAGAACACTATGGAAGTGTTCAGCCCATCTCTTCAGGATCATGTCCTTAGCACCAATCAACCTGCCTCCATTAGCACTGAGTAGTTGAGATGCACTAGAGGTCTTTGGCCCATAAATAGCCTTCAGGGCATCATAAAAGCACTTTGGATTGTTACTATCTGCATAAAACTAAATTTCATCTGCCTTCTTACTGTGCCTAGAATCCTGCATCTCTCTAAGCTTCACTTGTACTTTACTTTTGATGGAGTTAAATGCTACCTTCTTAGAGATGGGTGTGCTATCCCAGTGGTGAAACCTGTGGAATTCTTGCTTTTCATTTAGCATCTTCTGAATTTCCCCATCATTTTTGTCAAACCAGTCTTGATGTTTGAGAGTGTTCTGACCTAGATGAGTAAGTGCAGTGCTATATACCATCTCTGTAAGCTGCCCGCTCCTTTTCTGCTCCACTGTTGCCAAATATGTGTTGGTTCAGCTTTTCTTCCAAGTTAGCAACAAGTCATTCAACTAAGAGAAGTGCTCTAATCTGTTGACATTAAGTCTTCTGTTAGTCATCCTGCCTTGGGGCCACTGCTTTTGTTGAATGTGAATATTTAGCTTGGAGAGGATAAGTCTGTGATCAATCCAGCACTCTGTACCACACATCACCTTTGTCACTCTCACATCCTGACTCCTTTCCTTACAATAACATAGCATATTAAGTGCCAATGTTTGTTATGAGGGTGCATCCACGAAGTTTTATTGCATTTAGGTAAACAGAGACAGTGTTTGGTGATAAGAACATCATGAAAAGCACAAGGCTTCAGTAGTAAGTGACCCTTGCTGGAGGAACTCCATTCCTCCCAAGAACTCCCTGCCATGTTTGGTAGTGTGTCCCCACTCTTGCATTAAAGTCACTCAGAGTCATGAGTCTGACCTCTTTTGGCATATTGATTTTGAGGATCTCCAGATCTTTACAAAATTTTTCTTTGATCTTATCAGGGTTTGTCATGGTGGGAGCACAGGCACTAATGATGGTTGCATGGTGCTTTCCTGCAAATGGCAATCACATTATCATGAGGCTGTCTTTCACTTCTTTGGTAGGCATATAAGCTTGTTGACTAGAGTAGTTTTGATTGCAAAACCTAATCCAGTTCTATGACACTCCCCTTCACTGCAGCCACACTAGAAAAACATGTTTTTGCTCCTACTTAGTAAGCTGGCCTTTATTTGCCAGCCTTGTTTCACTCAGGGCTGCTATTTGTATGTAATATCTGCTGAATTCTCTTGAAGCAAGAACTGTCCATCTTTCAGGTCTACTGGATTTTATGTTGTCTGCAAGTGGCATACGTTTCATGTACTGATGGTAAGGGGAATCATCTTTGCAGAAATTTTTGTGCTTTTTTTTTTTGTTTCAACCACAGAATGTAGGACTCCCTGTCTGCCATGGTAAACAAGCCTGGGTTGGGTAAGCAGACAGTTTTTAGGGCACCTTTTCTAGCCCCTTCCTGACACTAGGAGGTGAGCAGTATGGTCCTTAAAAGGCTGCTCAGACACCCAGGGGGCTGCTAAATCCCAGTGCTGCTTCCAGTGAGAAAATGACCCTATGGCCTGGGCCGCCTTTGTGCAGGGTTTTGACTACAGCTACCAGTATATCCACAACAGCTACTTCATCACTTGCCTGTCACACAGGACTTTTGAGATAGGTAAAAATGGTAAAATGGTATAGGTGATGTCCTTTGATTCATGCACAAATTGGATTTAAATGAGGTAAAGTTATATGAAGTTGTTGGTCTTACTCTTTCTTCCAGAGTCATTATAGTTCAATGGCAGTTCAAAGTCAAGGTAGTTGGTGATGGCTTGAGATATAGAAGATGATTTTTGTGTCTATGATGTCTAACCAAATGCTCAAGTCCTCCACTCGTCTGCTTCAGCTGCCTTCATGGCTTTTGGAACAAATTGTTCTTATCCACCCATTCTACCAGGAGAAGTCTTCACATGCTTGGGGAAGATACCTTCCTACTTCACCAAAGGGTTTGAGACCTCTCAGTTACCCTAAGCCTGGTTTAGCCTATCTGCCAAAACAGTTTCCTAGAGTGTGGCCGCTGCACATGCTACAGCTTCTTGGAGCCACAGGTGAGAGTTAGTGGATCAGGTAGACACCAAAAGTGGAGAGCAACCCTGAAAAGGGCTCAGCAGCCCTCACACCAGGGGTGCTAGTGTTCCCTAAACACACCTATACCCCAATAAGTAAATAATAGATAAATTGAATATACTCAACAGAGTGAAGGGTACTAAATGATTCTTCTTTCCAGTTCTAAATTTCTATAATTCTGTAAATAAAATCTTTGATGTAATCAAGTCCCACTTCTAACTATTGACTTTTAAAAATCACTGAAACTTTTTATTGAAAAGTAAAAAAAACTTTATGAAGGGGTTTCATGTCATGAGGATATGGTAAACTCACTAATAATTAAGCAAATCAACAGAGAAAGAAAATGAGCACAATTTAGATGGATGGTAGTTTATTTAGATAGATTATTTTCATAATAGTAATAATAGATTTACATAGAATCCCAAGAATAGTTCTTTAGATCCATAAATTCTGGAATATGATGCATTTTGTAAGATGCTGTCCTTTTCTGAACTTTGCCCTGTTAGTATAACAGAAAAGAATAATAGCTGTGCATATTTGTTGATTTAAAAGTACAGAATGTCCATGTCAAATTTAATTTCTTTTTCTCATTAGATTGCAGTGCTTAGCACAGTGGCTGGCACATTTTTGTTGTTGAGTCATTTTTCAGTCATACCTGACTCTTTGCTACCTAGCAAGTGCTTAATACTGCTTACTAATTGACTGACAAATTACATAAAGACAAGTATTCTTAGTATTTACTATTTATCTTCAAGTACCAAAAAGAAAAGGAGCAGTGGATAGAGTATTGAACCGGGAGTCACGAAGATTCTTCTTTTTGAGTTCAAATCTGGCCTCTGGGCAACTAGCTTAACCCCATTTGCCTCAGTTTCCTCCTCTGTAAAATGAGCTGGAATTCCAATATCTTTCCCAAGAAAATCCCCAAAATCGGCTCATGAAGAGTCAGACGTAACTGAACGACAGCCAAATATAAAAGATGCGACATGGGTAAAATGGATGAGAGAGCCAACTCTGAAGTAACAAAGACCTGAGCTCCTTTTTAACAATCTCTTTGAATATATCACTTAAAATCTCAATGCCCCAACAAAGTTCTCTACCAGTCAGTCAATTGGCAAGCCTTTATAAGTATTTAATATGTGTTGTGCTCTGTGCCAAGTTTGGGGGATACAAGAGGAAAAAAAAGAAAACAATTCTGCCTCAGGCCGCCTACATTCTCATAAGAGAGAGAGAGGACATGTATATAAATAGGCATATAGAAGATACATAGGTAGATACAAAGTACTTAGAGAAGAAGGCACTAGTAGCTGGGTGAGGGGTAGCAAGAATAGGAACAGTCTTTAGAAGGTAGCATTTGAATTGAGTCTTGAAGGAAGCCATGAATTCTAAGAGATTCAAGTAAAGAGGGGAAGCATTAAAGGCATGGAATGTCATGTCTGAGGAATGGCAACTAGGATAGTGTAGTTGGACTGTTGAAATGTGGAAGAGGAAAGCATAAGAAGATTAGAAAGATAGATAGAGGCTAGGTTGTGAAGAACTTTCAGTGCCAATTAAAGAAGTTTATATTTTTTTCCAAGAAGTAATTAGGAAGTTTGTCGAGTATGCGTTTTGGAATTGGGGGTGTTATAGTCAGTCCTATGCTTTAGGGCAATCCTTTTGGCAGCTGTGCAGAGGATGAACTGTAGTAAGAACAGAATTGAGCCAGGGAGATGATTTAGAAGGTTCTTGCTGTAGTCCAGGAAAAACATGATAAGGGCTTTTTAGAGTATGCTTTTGTGAGTAAAGTAGGGAATGTATATGAGAAATGTTATGGAAATAGAAATAACAAGATTTGGCAAGTGAGGAGTTGAGGTTAACACCCAGGTTGTATTTGGGTGATTTGGAAAGATGGTGGCATCCTGCAGAGAATTAGTGAAATCCGAAAGGAGAGGCAGATAAAGAGTTTTGTTTGGATGTGTTGAATTTGAGATGCCTGTGGCATATTCAGTTCAAAATATCTAATAATGATATAGAACTGGAGCTTAGGAGACAGACCAGTATATAGACCTGGAAATTAACTGAAGAGAGATAGTAATTGAACATTTAGGAGTAAAGGATATCCCCAAACAGTGGAGGTATAGAGAGGAAAAGATAAGATAGCCTAGGATAGAGCCTTGGGATATGCCCAGAGTTACTGGACATGAAATAGATGAAGTTTCATCAAAAGAGACCAAGAAGAAGAAAGTATCAGACAGGTAGAAGGAACAACAAAAGCAGCATCACACAGGCCCAGAGAAGATAGTCAGTCTAGGAGAGAAGTTGGTTAACAGTGTCAAAGGTTACAGAAAGGTCAAAAATATTCAGGATTTGGAAAAGACCATTTAGTTTAAAAATTAAGATATCATTGGGGAGTCATGTGACCCATAAGCTGGAAGTGTAGACATTTTCTCCAGTCTTAACTAACTTGAAAATAACCTAAAACAAGACTTGAGCCAGAAGTAGAGCAATTTCCAGTCTCCATAATCAAAGATGCCAGGAAGCCTAACTATTTAACAGCCTTATAAATTATCAGGCAAGAACACTAATCCCCTATACTCTCACTCATCACTCTCTACCTAAACCTTCATGCTGTAGAAAGACCCATACAACCTGAATCTGGGATGAATTCAGCAGTTTTCGATGACACTGCTATAGTCTCTGACAGCACTCGCTCTCCCTTATCTCAACCCACCATTCTGTGGCAAAAAGCAGCAGACTGCAACTCTGCCTACCCACTTGCAAAGGAGACTATGGTATAAGATGGTAGAAGCACATTCTGCCTGGGGAAATGGTACTAACCACAGAACTAAGCATCAGAAGGAATTCAGATAGTGTATACATGGCATTGCATTAGACCTAAAGAAAAAGAGGCTAGCATGTAGGTGGTACAAGTCCTGTCTCCCCAAAATTCACTTGGGACAGAGACTGCACCTTGGCAAAAGTAAATCCTCCAGCTCAAGAGAAGCCTGAGACCATTTTGAGGCCTAGTCAGTCAGTAAACATTTATTAAGTGTGCAGTTAAAGATATCACTGAGGTTTTGAGTCTGAGGGACTGAGAAGTTGGGGCAGGGAGTAGTGTGTAGGTTCAGGAAGAGAAATAGTGCTTGGTTTTTGAGATGATGAGTTTAAGATGCCTACCGGACATCCAGTTTCAGATGTCTGAAAGGTAGTTGGAGAAATGAGATTGGAAGCCAGCAGAAAGGTTGGGGCAGGATAGGTTGACTTAAGATTCATCAGCATAAAGACAATAATTTTAATAGAATTTTGTTTTTCCCAATTACATGTAAAGATAGTTTTCAACATTCATTTTTTACAAGATTTTGAGTCCCAATTTTTCTCCACCCCCCCTACCATGCCCCAAGACAGCAAGCAACCTGATGTAGGTTGTACATGTACAGTTATATTTCCACATTAGTCATGTTGTAAAAGAAGAAACAAAACAAAAGGGAAAAACTACGAAGGAAAAAAAGCAAAAAAAAAAAGTGAAAATAGTATGCTTTTGTCTTCATTCAATAATTCCTTCTCTGGATATGGATAGCATTTTCCATCCTGAGTCTTTTGGAATTGTCTTGGATCATTGTAGTGCTGAGAAGAGCTAAGTCTATCACAGTTGATCATCACAGAGTGTTGCTGTTACTATGTACAGTGTTCTTCTGATTCTGCTCACTTCACTTTACATCAGTTCATGTAAGTCTTTCCAGGTTTTTCTGAAGTCCACCTGCTAATCATTTCTTACAGCACAATTGTATTCCATTACATTCATATACCACAACTTGCCCAGCCATTCCCCAGTTCATGGGCATTCCCTCAATTTCTATTTCTTTGCCACTACGATAAAAGCTGTTATAAATATTTTTGTACATATAGGTACTTTTTCCTTTTTTATGATCTCTTTGGGATATAGACCTAGTAGTGGTGTCACTTAATCAAAGGGAATGCACAGTTTGGTTGCGCTTTGGGCAGCATTCCAAATTGCTGTCTAGAATGGCTGGATCAGTTCACACCTCCACCGACAATTAGTATCCCAGTTTCCTGCAAATCCAACATTTTTCATTTTCCTTTTCTGTCATATTAGCCAATCTGATAGGTGTGAGGTGGTACCTCAGAGTTGTTTTAATTTGCATTTCTCTAATCAATAGTGATTTAGAGAATTTCTTTTCATATGATTATAGATAGCTTTAATTTCTTTATCTGAAAACTGCCTTTTCATATCCTTTGACCATTTAAAAGATAGTAATAAAATCCATGGGAACTGATAAGATCACCAAGTGAAGCAGTTTTGAAGGAGAAGAAGAGAGGGCCCAGGGCAGATATCTAACTATGGTTAGATAGTATGATATAGGTAAGGATCCAGCAAAAGAGACTGAGAAGGATTGGTAGAAGGAGAACCAGGAGAGAATGGTGTTCCAAAAACCTAAAGAAAAAAATATTGTCAAGGAGGTGGGTGATCACCAGTGTCAAAGCCTACAGAGAGGTCAAGAAGAATGAGGATTGAGAAAAGGCCATTCAGTTTGACAATTAAGAGATCACTGGTAACTTTGGAGAGAGGATTTTTGGTGGAATAATAAAGTCAGAGTCTGGATTCTAAGGGGTTGAGAAGAGAGTAAGTGAAAGATATAGTTATATATAGTTTAGGAAAATATAGGTAACATATAGGTAGGAAGAAAGAAAGTGGAGGTCTCAATTTTAGATGGGCTTTTCAAGGAGTTTAGCTACAAAGGGCAGAAGAGATAGCATGACAATTAGCAGGGATGGAAGAATCAAGTGAAATTTTTCTTAGGATGAGAGAGAGATGGGCATATTTGTAGGCAGTAGGGAATAAGCCAGTAAGTAAATAGGGAGAGATTCAAGATAAATGATAGAGTAGGGATTAAAGAGGGATTAAAATCTGTTGGAGGAAATAAGATGGAATGAGACTGACAGTGAAGTAGAGGGGTAGAAGGCATGTAAGTGATAAGAGAAGAGGGAGTTCACAGTGAATTGGCTACCAGTTTTTCTCTAAAATAAGAGGGAAGGTTTTCAGGGGAGAAGGGAAATGAAAAGTTTTGTTAGAGCCTCTGTAGAGATTGAGATTGTCAGTGATAAGAGAGGAGTAGAAGGATTACCTAGCAGCAATGAGGGCCCACTTGAGATTGTATAACATAAATTTTTATGGACCAAGTCAGAGTGGTTGCATGAATATCTCTATCTTCATTCAGCAATATGTATGTAGGAACAAAGACAGTAGATGATGAAAAGCATTCAAGGCTGAGGTATGGCAGGATGATAAGAGGGTCAAGGACTCAAGAGAAGAGAAAAGTATTGAGTCAAACTGGTTCACCAGGGGGTCAAGATGGAGAAAAGAGAAGAGAGAGTGGTTAGGGCAAGGGAGATGGCCTAGGGAATAACTGAGAGGTAGAAGGATTGGTGGTCAAAATGTGGACAAATGTGTTTCGTAAGGGAAGGCAGAGGGAGAAGTGGAAAGCCAATAGATCATTGTCAGATAAGGGAATTTTGGATTCCTTGAACATGGAGGTGGTACACTTGTGGGCGATGGATGACAGATCAAGGGTATGACCATCTTTGTTTGGGGTTAAGATGAGGTGAAGGAATAGGGTCATAGGAAGTGTATAGGTTGAGGAACTGTTGGTTAAGGTGTTTGAGGAGGAGTCAGTATGTATTTTGAAGTCCCCAAGTATAAGAACAGGAGTTAGAGAGGAGAGAGAATTTGTGAGGTTCCTATTACACCTGTCCTATGAGGTAAAAGGAACAGGAAAGTCAACGGGCATTTCCAGGATTTCCATTGCCTACTGCACAAGTTTGACTTCGATCTTCTGCTGTGTAGTACACTGTCTAATCTCTAGACTGGAAAGGAAGTAATGAAATAGGGCATCCCATCTGACCAGGTACTGAACTCATTGAGGAAAGAAGGGGAATGACCTTGAGGTTAAGAGACAACAACTACCAGGATTTTGATTGGGTGATGGATATGAATTGTATGAACCTCACAAGGAAAAGAGAAAGGTTACAGAATGTTGGAAGGGAGAGAACTTGAAAGTAGCATTGGAGAGCAAAGAATATTACAGTTCTTGTGCCTCAAGAAGTGAAGTGAGGTCAATTAGTGAAGGTACAGCTAGTCCTGGAAAGGGTGGCTAGGGCAGCTGTGTCAAAGTTGAGGTGAGCCAGCTTCAGTGATTATTAGAAGATAGAAGGAGTGGGAGAGGAAAAGATTTAGGATGAAAGGAAGTTTGTTAACTATGAAACAGGTATTCTAGAGGGCACAGCGAGAGGGGTTGGTGGGTTAGAACTTTGGGGTGGGAGGGTTGAGGAGCATGGGAACAAAGAGTTGGGTGATGAAGAATGAGGAATGGGGTTTGGATGATGAACTGCAGGGGTTCAGAATGTGAGATGTATAGGGTATGACCAGGTGTGAGAATGTTGATAATTGAGTGAAAAGTGACATTCCTCTTCTGAGAGGAGGCTGGAGATCAAGCAGGGGACAAGTGCAGCATGAGATGGAAGGCATGTGGTCAGATAGGATGCCCTATTTCATTACTTCCTTTCCAATCTAGAGATTAGACTGTGTACTACACAGCAGAAGATCCAAGTCAAACTTACGCTGTAGGCAATGGAAATCCTGGAAATGCCCGTTGACTTTCCTGTTCCTTTTGCCTCATAGGACAGGTGTAATAGGAAACAGAAGATCTGAGATCAAAAGAAAGGTTGCTTCTCTTTCCATAGCAGCTTCTCTACATCATGAGTGGGAGATCAGACTGGCAGCAGGGGGTAGAAATTGCTTTCAACAGAGAGAAATTAAGTTGCTGGTCCCTAGGAGGCTTCTCTCAGAGAATAGCAGAAGCAGGACATGAAAGGGGCATGGTTAGAGGGAGGTCTCACTCCTTTCCTCGTCCGAGGTTGGCAATCTTGCTGTAGTTCAATCTTTGGGGGAATGTGACATCAAATCAGAAGTCAGCAAGCGAGCAGTAGGAGAATTTAAGAAGGCTATGACTACCAAAAATCTTAGAAGAAAGAAAAATCACCTAAAAACTTAGACTGCAGGCACTATTAAAACAGCAGAGAAGATGGTTAACACAACATCTAAATGACTTCAAACATATCTAAAATTTCAAGACAAAGGAAATTTAATCAATTTCTGAAGGAACTATTGGAGAATTTTCCTGAGTGGTTCAAAAGAGAAATCAGAATTCTGAATGAAGTGAAGAGAGAACAAAACACAGGGTTTATGGCCAGGATAGCAGAAGAAATTAGGAAAATAGAAAAACTTGAATCTACAGTGACAAGTCTGTAAAAAAGGGAGAGAACAACTGATTTTGAATACAGATATACTGAACCAAAGGACAATCTGAAAGAAAAGAAGCAAAAATTTCTAGAAGAGAAGCAAAAGGCCAAAATGTTAAATGCACCCAAGATGTCTATATAAGCAAAACAACAATAATAAATCACTTATATAGTGCTATAAGGTTTGCAAAGAGCCTTATCAATATCTCATTTTATCCTCACAACTGTGATTGATACGTACTATGATAATACCATTCTATAGATGAGGAAAGTAAGGCATACAGAGATTAAGTGATTTACCCAGGATCATATAACCAGTAAGTGTCTGTGGCAAGATTCAACCTCAAATGTTCCTGATTCCAGGTCCAGTGCTCTATCTACTGTTCCACCTAGCTGATCTGAGATCAAAACACATTGGTCTCATAGACAGGATAGGTAGAGATAGATAACTTTAAAGTCATAGGTCTTCCAGAAAAAAAAAGTGACAGGTCAAATATCTGAACACTATAATGTATGAAAATAATATAAGAACCTTGCTTATAACTTTGGAATGCAGAAAACAAAAGCATCAACCAAAATTATCCAGAGGTCATGACTGTCAAGAAAAACAAAACAAAAAACCTACATGTCAAACTCCAGGACACACAGAAGTGAATTTTCACATTCTAATAACAAACAACAAATTATTCAAGGCACCAGGAAAAAGATCTTCAAATAATAAGGAAAGGAAATTCAAGTAGACACAATTCTTCTACACTCACCAGCAATTCTAGAAGAGAATGGAATGATATATTCCAGAAAGCAACAAAACTCGAGATGCTCTCCTAATTAATCTACTCTGCAAACCTGAACTTAATCATTAATGAATAAAAGTAGACATTCCTACAAAAAGCAAAAAGACCAGCTGTTGAGTAGATTATTTGATTTGCAAACACCCCAAATAGCAAAAATAAAAAAGGTAAGTAAATACAACTACTAACTAAACATAAGTGATCATATAAATTACCTTGTATCTAGAGACTATTCAAAGCAAAACAAAACAAAACAAAAAAACAAAACAAAAACCCAGCAATTAAAAAGATAAAGAAACCTTTATGATTAAAATAAATAAAAAAGCAACAGAAGAACAATTAAGATTATTCTGTCTAAAATACACAATAGGATAAAGATAAAAAGGGAATTTGAAAAAATAGGAGAAGGAATGGTTGAGGAATAAACTCAGTGCACTAAATCTTATAACCTCCCTGAAGGTAAATCAATGTATTTTGTTAGACCAACCTGCAGAATGGGAGGGTACAAAAAAGGGTGAAAGGAAATAGATGGGAAGGTGTAATTTACTCTAATCAACTCAGTGGTAAATAACAGGGAAAATAACTTCTGCAGCTTCTCAGAAAGAAGAGGGGCTACAGGATAGTAGATAGCAGAGAGACAAAAGGGAGAAATTAAAAGAGGGTGAAGCAAAAAAAAGGGAGATATTCATTCAATAGTCTGAAGTCCCTCAGTAGAGGGAGAGATGTAGTACACAATCAGAAATGGAAACCTTAAATCAATTCTAACCTGCAGGGATTTGCTATTCAAGGAGACCTTGAATAGGTCTTCACTGAACTCTCTTCATGATAATTGTTATATGTAGCACTTTAAACTATTGATACTGTATTTGGAGCAGAGGTTTTTAGCCTACTCAGAGCTACCTATCAAACACAAAGAGCAAGATAACAGTGTGCACATTAATAAAATGTTTTTGATGATTTGGAGGTTCTGCTCTTCTCTGCTCATTTCATCACAAATGCCTCTGGCCTTATAAATCCACATGTATTTCTTGTCAGTCAGCTTAGTTGATATCACAAAATGTTTCTGTAATATGAATCACTGCATTTTGCTACCTGAGATACCCACTGAGATGCTATCATTTTTCTCATTATACATATGACTGTTCAATTCAATAAACATTTATTGAGTATTAACAAAAAGATTCAAAGATGCTTTAGTTTAATTCTCTTTGGAGAAAAACAATCTTGGTACATTTCACAGAAGAAAAAGCTATTCTGATTCGGTTCAATTAAGAAATAAAATGGAAACATCTTTCACTGTAAATATTCGGTACTGAGTATTTGAACATACAAGATTAGCAAAATGCTATCAAAATAGAGCCTCAATATGACATTTGAAATCTGTAAAACAAGAGATAAGAATATAAATTCTATATAAGTTATGAAATTTTAAAAAACACCTGAAAGAAAACATAAGGACAGGTGAAAATTAGGAAAGATTAAGTAACAACTAAGTTTTCCATCGCACTGACTTACTATACAGTAATACCAGTGAGTAGCACCTGAAATGCTAAATCACAGTCTGACTGATGACCTTGAACTTCTGCATTTGATTTACAAGTCTCTGGTGTCTGACTAGTTTCATCTTGCAAAGGAATGGCTTTGTTATCAGCTGTATTAGTGCAGTCAGAAGAGGAATGTGAACTTAGGGCTGAAATAATTTGAAGGCTACTATCTTCTAAGCCATTCTCAAGATGGCTCCTCTCGTCAGCATCTTCTAGCTACTGAACTGAAGTTAAATACTGCTTGAGAAGACTAGTACTCTGTTCAAAGATAATGTTCAAGGTTCTCCTGGAGAAGAAATGGCAAACCACTCCATTATCTTTGCCAAGAAAACCTCAAATGGGGTCATGAAGAGTTGGGCATGACTGACCAATTCTTTTCTTTTTCTTTTAACACAATACTTTATATTTTATTTAGCATCTTTATTCCAAGTACCTTATATGGGATTACCATCACTTCCAATTTCCAAACCAAGATATTGAAGACAGAAAATTTGTAAGCAATTCAGTGACTGTCAAATAATAAATTCGCTAAACCAGGGAAAATTCGAAAGTATTAACAGAGTCTTCAAATTCCTAGAGATTATTCCCTTACTAGGAAATAAAATAAATGAACATTCTCACTTCCTCTCTCTCTCTCTTTCTTTCTCGCTTTCTCTCTCTCTCTCTCCCACATACATGGCAACAGAGAACATATCAGATATCACAATTTTGGCTGACACTTTTATTAACCATGGAACTTCGGTCACAAAATAGTCCTAATTAATCAACAAGGCCTCCATGGGAAAAAAGAAAAAGAATATGTAACACATCAAAAGGAATACCTGATGTGGAAATTAATGCAATTAATCCATTTATATAACTAAAGTAGACTATTTCTATACATAACAAATCAGAAAAGTGACAAAATTCCTGAAAATCCTAGCTACCTATTACTAATTGTTATGGATTTATATAGAATTCTGAGGGGTCTCATTGACAATTCTTAATTCTGCCTGATGTAATGATACTCAAGACTCATTTTGCTATTAATACCTATATACAATACCTACTTCATTAAAGTCTATGGCCAGACCATCAGGGAGAGTTATGACTTGAATTCACATATCAATAACATTCATAGATCCAGAAGATTCTGGAGAACATGCCATAGGGCAGCACAGGCCACAGCACAGGAATCCAAAGGGAGGCTTATTAGTGAATGGATCAACTTCTTGATGATGGTCCTCGGGCATTCGTACACTACATTCATGTCTTGGTCAAAGTAGTGTCATTTCAGTTGTAGGGCTATATGATTACAGATGTATCCTTCAAGTGGATGGGGGAAGTTCTGCTCTTTATTCAGGGGGCTCAGGGTCATCTTTTCCACCCAGATGAGCTGTGAAGTGGACTCAGTGATGCAGGCCAGCACTCTGCACACAGCTAGGTGGCATCCTCGGGCTGGCGGATGGACCCTCTGGTGTTCTGCCTTTGCCACCATACCTTTCTCTGGGACCTGCCTGCCCGGGCCTGTGGACACATGGCAGGGGAAAAGCTGGCCTTCCTCCCTGTCCCTCTGCTGCTGCAAGAGCCACAAAGTCTGCAGGTCCACCCTCTGGTGATTGATAGAGGCCAGGAGGTACAAGGTACTTTCCATGGCTGCCCCCGTTTTTCTCTGCCCTGTTCCTCATGTAGGTGGGGAATAAGGGGAGAAAGTAATTAAGGTCATTTTCTACCCTTTTCTACCTCTGAGAAAGTATTGTGCCTCTTTGTGCCTTGGGAGTAGGGAAATCAGAACTTTTGAAGGCAACTGGCATCCAGAAGTGTGGAAGGGCATGGACTCAGAAATGAAATTCCATGGCAAATGAGAAAGAAAATTATCATAGCAAGGACAGGGGTAGAATTGGAACTCACAATCTGAGACAGGAGAGTTTCTACTATAGGGCAATACCTCAGGAATTTATAGTTCTAAGAAGAAGGTGCACAGAGAAAAGGGGGCGGGGGAAGGCAAGCTAGAATGTTTCATACAAATTGTTAAGAAGGGGGAATTCAAACTTAGTCATTTAAAGGGTTTAATTTCCTGACCCAAAGACACTAAAGAAGAAATAAGTATAAAAGCCACAAATCAAAAAATGAAAGTTTAGAATAAACAGAAAGGGAAGATAATTAGTGAAAAGAATAAGGTAAAAACTTTTTTTTTTGGAAAAAAAAGTAGAAGAGGGAAGATTTGTAATAAGGTAATTGAAAGGGAGAAAAGAGAGCAAGAATAAGACAACTAAATAAAAGTAAGAAAGAAAATGGAACCAGTAAGCTTCCAAAATTCTGGAAAGGGAAGGTGTAAAAAATGTGAGGGGAGCTTTTGAGTGTGAGGGGAGGAGAGATTGTGAGAATAGAACTGAGGGGTAGATTAAGTAGAAATAATTCTGGAAACAAAATACTGTCTAAAAGAGGAAGAGGAACCCTTCCCCCCCAAAAAAAAAATCCTAATTCAGAACACTTATAACATTCAAGGTCTTGGTTATGTGTTTAGGGTGAAACTTTCTCTGGAAGTGATAATACTTGCCAGAGAAATGTATTTGTGTTCTTGGATTTGGTAAATGTGGAAAAGAGAATATTGTAGTATAGTTAAAAGAACATTGAATTAAGAGTTGTTTCCAAAATTTTTTTTTACCTTATTCTTTTCACTAATTATCTTCTATTTCTGTTTATTCTAAACTTTCATTTTTTGATTTGTGGATTTTATACTTTGTTATTTTTCTTTAATTGTGAAATTTCCTTCTTAATTGTTGATACCAAAAAGTTAATTTTCTTCTCCCTCTTAAAAATTGACTGTCTATTGGGTTATTTTTTTTAAAGAAAGACAATTTTTATCATTTTGATGAGGTTTTTTTCTTTCGATTCTGTTAATTTCTTCTTTTTTTTTTAAGAATTCCTAGTCTGGTGCTTAGTTGAGATTTTTTGTTGCTTTTTTAGTTGCGTACTCAATTCATGGATCACCTCTTTATCTTTTGTTGATGAAAGTATTTAGATATAAATTACAGACTGCTTTAATGGTGTCATAAACATTTTATATTACTTCATTGTCATTTTCTTTAATGAAATTTTAGTTGTTTCTCTGAATTGTTCATTTAAGCACCAATTCTTTATGCTTAATTTATTTATTCTCCAATTTAGTCTCCAATTAATTTGAATCCTTTCTTAAAATGCCTTTCTTTGCAAATATTTTTATTGTACTGTGGCCAGTTAAGGAAATGTTTAGTATTTCTGCTTTCCTAGTTTATCACCATTGCATATGATACTTACTTGAGGTTTTAGTTAGATGCTTTTTATGATATTAAAAAAATGTCCCTCTTTGCCTATACTTTATAGAGTTTTTAGCATAAAAAAGTGTTGTACTTTGTCAAAAGCTTTTTCTATGTCTATTGAGATGATCTTGTGTTTTTGAATGTTTTGATTTTAAATAGGTTAGCTATATTGATTGTTTTCCTAATGTTGAACCATCTTTACATTCCTGTTGTAAAACTCACTTGATCGTAATGAATGATTTCTTGGATAAATTGCTGCAATTTGTGTGATAGCATTTTAAAAAAAATTTTGAACCAGTGATCATTACTGATATTGGCCTATAGTATCTTTCCCTGATTTAGTTATTAGACTATATGTGTCTCATTAGAGGATTCTGTTAGGGTTCTTTCTTTCTCAGTTTTTGAGAATAACTTCTGAAATATAGGTACTAACTGTTCTTTAAAAGTTTGATAGATTTCTCCTGTGAATCCATCAGATCCAGGAGTTTTTTCCTTTGGATAGTTCCTTTTCAGCTAGATGTATTTCCTTTTCTGAGATCAGATTGTTTAAGATCTCTGTCTGGTGTTCTGATAGTTTGGATAGTTAGTATTTTTGAAAGCATTCTATTTCTTTTGTAGTCAGGGTTTTTTTGGCATAATAAAATAAAAAAAATAGAAATAAAAAATTTAATTGTTTCCCTTTGAAAACAAAGGATGAACAACAATGATTTTGGCATGTAATTGTGCATGTTATTTTCTGATTATTCTTTTTATTTCTTCTGGTTTTATTGTTATTTCACCTTGCTCATTTGCCAGTTTATTGATTTGGTTTTCTGTTCTGTTCTTTTTAATAAGTTTAGCTAAGGATTTATCAATTTTACTAGTCATTTCAAAGAACTAGTTTTTATTTTTGCCATTTCTATTTCTTTGTTTCCAGTTTATCTATTTTTCCTATAATTTTTAATCTTGCCTCTTTTATACTTACTTTTGGTTTGTTTCTGTATTTTCTAATTTTTAAATGCATTTTCAGTTCATTTATCTTTTCATTTTCTGTTTTGTTAATGTTGATTGTAGGGATATGATTTTCTCCCTGAAAACTGCTACAGCAACATTCCAGAAATTTTGGTATATTGTTTCACCATTATCATTTTTTTTTACAAAGTCATTAATTGTTTCTCTGATTTGTTCTTTGACCCACTCATCATTTAAGATTTTATTATTGTCTCCGTTTTTATCTGAATCTTTTGTTGTGGTTTCTGAACCAATTTCTATTCTTACTGCATTGAGATCTGTAAAGAATATAGTGACTTTCTGCCTTTTTTACATTTATTTGCAATATCTCTCTGCCCTAATACATGGTAATTTTTTGTGAAAGTTCCATGTGGCATAGAGATATATGTGTTTTCTTTCGCTATCTCGTTTAGAAAATGTCGTAAGTTTTTTTTTAAAACTCTAGTTTCTTTATTCAATATTAATTCAATTCCATAGTTTCCCTTTTGTTTATCATTCTGTAAAACTTATTCAAAACTGATAGAGTGATATTAAAGTCTTCCATTAATATTTGGTTACTGCCTATGTCTACTTGAATCTCAGGTGATGTTTCCTTTATGAATTTGGATGCTAAGGCATTTGGAGCATATGCATTTATTACCGATATTGCTTTGTTGTCTGTGGTTTCTTTCAGCATAATTCAGTTTCCTTGTTTATCCCTTTTTATTTCTTGAATGTTTGTTTTTCCTCTGTCCAATAGTATGAAGGCAAATTTTTAGGGGTTTTTTAATTCAGTTGATGCATAGTAAATTTGTTTCCATCTCTTCAGTTTTATTTTGTCTAGGTCTTTATTTTTTAAGTGTGTTTCTGGTAAGCAACAGTTTATAGGGGTGTTTTTATAATCCTATCTGTTATTCTTTTCACTTTATTGGATTGTTTAATTCATTCACATTTAGGTTTATATTTTCCTCCATCTGTCTAATTTTTTCCAGATTATGATTCCCCCCCTTCCCCATTCCCCCCACCCCAGCTATAAATTAAGTACTATGTACCTTCAGTTCCCTTAATCTTTTTTTTTAAGTTGGATCTGTTCCTACTGGCTCTCTTCCCCTCCCCCTTGATCCCTTCTTATTTTTTACCCCTTTCTCATCAGGGTTTTGTTATTATTAATTCCTCTCTTCTGCTTTTATCTGGTTATATAATTCTTCCCCTTCTTTTTTTTCTCCCAGTCAGGTAGATTTGTCCCCTCCTTTTCAGGTAGTCCTATTCATTTGTTTTGTTTTTTTTTTAAATCTTTTCATTTTTCCCCTTTCCAAAAAGGAATTTGTCACTCTCTTTATTATCCATATCCTCTTTTTGTTTACTCTAGACTCTCATTCTCTGATTTATGACCCCTATAATCATCTGGTTTCTCCCTTTTCTCTGTATTCATATAATCAAAGCTTCTAGATTCTACCCTGTAGGCCCTTTCTGCCACTATCTTGTTGGGCTGGCTCTATGGATTCCCTTCTACATTGTGTCTCACTCTCAGAACAAAGCCTATTATTGCAGGAGTCAGAAAGGACACTGCTCTTTGGTAAGATACCTTCCCTCCCCCAATGATCTTGTTGATTCTTTCCCCCCTACATTTGCCTAGAATTTTCCTCCTTGTGTCCATACTGTCCATCTACCCCTTTCCCTAGATAAATATATTTATCAGACACCAAAACCCCCCCATATAAAGTCATCCTATGTAAAAGTCCTCATATCCCTTAATAGCAGTACACTCATCAGTGGAACTTCATCACACCTCCAAAGTAAGACCTCCTTCCTTTCTTCTCCTTTTCATTTTCTCTGCTCTTCCTCACCCACTCCCCTATAGGCCCTTCTCTTTATAAGACTATATTTCTCATTCTGAGCCCTTGATTTGACCTCAGCACATTTCTCACTCCTCTCTATCCCTTTTACATCCACCCATTTCATGTACCCTCCCATGCTGAGACTCACAAAAGAAGCAGAGTGTTGCCAGCTTCTGCCTAAAATGTCCCGTGTCTACCTGTTGGCTGCTACCACTATCAGATTTCCACATTCACTGGTGGACCTCTTGTGTACTTTTATAAAGAAATCTCTTGCTGGTCTTTTTGTAGTCACTCTTTTGCTGTTTCTGTCAACATTTATTCACTCCTCTTGCATTTCTGTTGTTTGGGATGTTCGAGAAGCAAATAGTCTCCAGTTCTGGTTTTCTTTCTAGATATGTTTCAGACTCTTCTTTATTATTAAACTTCCATCTTCTGTCCTGTATAATTAAACTCAGATTTGCAAGATAGGTCATTCTGGGCTTCATCATGAGCTACATTGCTCTTCAGAACACATTCCATTCCCTCTTCCTTTTTCTAGTGGAAATAGATTGGTCTTGCATTATTTTAATGTCCTTTCTTTTTTATTTGAAGGTCTTTCTCCTGATTTGCATAACTTGTTTCTGAATTGAATTGTTATCTTTAATCACTATGTGACTTGGAGTTTGCAGTCGAGATTTTTGTTTTGTTTTGTTTTGTTTTTTTGCTAGGGGAGATCTGTAGATTGTTCAATTGAAATTGTGTTTTCAGTATTCAGACATTCTGGGCAATTCACTTCTATTATTTGTTTCATTATAATATTAAGGGTTTTGTCCTATCATGTTATACTTTTAGACGTATGATCCTCAGGTTGTTTCTTCTCATCTTGTCTTTGAGATCCCTATGTTTTGTTTTACATTGAGCATATTTTCTTTTAATATTCTTATTTACTTCTCTTCTAGGTTTTTTTAATTCTTTTTTTAAAATTTATTTTGATTTATCAACAATCACTTCCATATGCTTTTGAGTTTAAAATTTTTCTCCCTCTTCCTCCCCACCCCCCCCCAAGATGGCACACAATCTGATATAGGCTATACATATACATTCCTATTAAACATATTTTCACATTAGTAATGTAAGTAAGAATTAGAACCAATAGGAAGAACCACCAGAAAGAGGAAACAAAACTTAACAGAAGAAAAAAAAATAGCAAATAGTAAGCTTTGATTTGCATTCAAACTCCATAGTTCTTTCTTTGGATGTGGATAGCATTTTTCATCATGAGGCCTTTGGAGATGTCTTAGATGCTTGTACTGCTGGAAAGGGTTAAGTTTATCAATATTAGTCATCGCACAATGTGGCCGTTATTGTATACAACGTTCTCCTGATTCTGCTCACTTCACTCAGCATCAGACCATATAAGTCTTTCCCGGTTTTTCTGAAATCAGCCTGTTCATCATTTCTTACAGCACAATAGTATTCCATTACATTCATATACCACAGCTTGTTCGGGCATTCCCCAATTGATGGGCATCCCCTTAATTTCCAATTCTTTGCCACCACAAAAAGAGCTGCTATAAATATTTTGTACATGTGGGTCCTTTTCCCATTTGTATGATCTCTTTGGGATATAGCCCTAGAAGTGCTATTGCTAGGTCAAAGGATATGCACATTTTTATAGCCCTTTGGGCGTAGTTCCAAATTGCTCTCCAGAATGGCTGGATCATTTCACAATTCCACCAACAATGCATTAGTGTTCCAGTTTTCCCACATCTTCTTCAACATTCATCATTTTCTTGTTTTGTCATCTTGGCCAATCTGATAAGTGTGATGTGGTACCTCAGAGTTGTTTTGATTTGCATTTCTCTAATCAATAGTGATTTAGAGCATTTTTTTCATATAACTATAGATGGCTTTAATTTCTTCATCTGAGAACTGCCTGTTCATATCCTTGGACCATTTATCAATTGGGGAATGACTTGTATTTTTATAAATTTGACTTAATTCTTTATGTATTTTAGAAATGAGGCCCTTATCAGAGAGACTGGTTGTAAAAATTCTTTCCCAATTTTCTACCTTCCTTCTAATCATGGTTGCATTGGTTTTGTTTGTGCAAAAACTTTTCAATTTAATGTAATCAAAGTTATCCATTTTGCTTTTCATAATGTTCTCTATCTCCTGTTTGGTCATGAATTCTTCTGTTCTCCATCAATCTGATAGGTAAACTGTTCCTTGCTCTCCCTAGGTTGTTTTTAACTTCTGTGTATTTGTATTCCCAAGCTGTT
Organism: Vombatus ursinus; assembly: GCF_900497805.2. Classification (NCBI taxonomy): domain Eukaryota; kingdom Metazoa; phylum Chordata; class Mammalia; order Diprotodontia; family Vombatidae; genus Vombatus; species Vombatus ursinus. The sequence continues at coordinate 6,477,746 of NW_020954687.1, forward strand.
GTTCTCTCTTTTGTTTCTTTGGTGAGGGTGCCCTTGCAGATTTAAGTTTTTTTTTCCATTCTGTTCATTATTTTTGTTGTGTAGGACATAAATTCTGCCCTCATAATTCTCATTTCTCTTTTAAACCACCATTTAGGAACAGTGTGTTGTTGTTCCATGTTCTCCTCAAATTCCACAGAGTCCTGTTTCAAGTGTTGAATCATTTTCCTTCATTTTGTAGGATTTATTCATAAATGCCTGACCTCATTTACTATATGTGGAGTTTATATTTCCTTCTGTCATTTCTGTTTTTCCTATTGATTTGCCTGTTTATGTTTAAGATCTTTGAGATTTTTTTCTTCCTGTAATCTTTAGTACTTTCGCCCCACCCATCCTCTCCAGTTTTCCTTATTGCCCACTTTTGACTTCTTCCCCTCTGATTGTGATTTCTTTGGGAGGCTGTACCTTAAAATGTCTCACCCTCTTCCCATACTAGGCGATTTACAGATCACCAGCCTGGGTTTCTGCCCCAAGTGACTTTTGGGTGGTCAGAACTGACCTCTTCTCAGTGCTATGCTCTTCCTTCCTTCTTAGTAGAGTGCTACACAGTTCCCCACACAACATCCTGTCCTGGTGACCTGCTCTACTCCCTCTATTCCTTAGTTCTCTGGTTTGGCACTGACAGTTCAGAACCTACCTTTCCTGGCACTGGCAGAGGCTGTTTTCCCCAGCGTCAACATTGGTGCTTCCAGGTTTCAGCCCTTAGCAAGCCTTTGCTCTTGAAATGGTGTGGCCAAGCTGGCTGTTGAGCCTTGAAGAAACTTCCACAACCTGGAGCCAGGGCTCTTTCAGCCTGGAAAGAGAGAAGGGTGATCAGGATATAGGAGTGGGTTTTGATGTAAACCTGCGCCAAGTCTTTGGGTCTGCTAGTGCAGCCTCACTGCTGGCAGCCTATGAGGTGGGGGAGGGGTGCTAAGTGAGTGTCAGTACCTGAATTTTGTTTTGTTTTATCTTCTTTTGGATTCTGGGTGTCCTGAAATAGCTGAAGTTCCTTTATCTTTGGCACATAATTTCTTATTTGTAAAAATATTAGAGGTTGTGGGAATCAGAGAAAATGTCTAGTCTGCTATCTTGTTGCTCATGTGTACTAGAATTAACCAATAGTGGACTGTTAATAAATGCTTATTGAATTAATTAATTAGTTTGTTTAAATAGGTCAGGTTGAGGCCTTCTCATTTTTATTCTCTTCTTCTAATTTGATGTTGTGACCAGTACTCTAGTTAATTTGATGGCTTATTACCCATAGTCAATTTATTTGAAAATAAGTCCCACAAATAGCAAATAGTCATTTTTTGTCTTTTAGAACATGCTCAGTTCCATTTTGTAGCTCATATAGTATTTACCCTGACTGCTTTCTGACAGTGGCATAGTAATAAATAGTGTTGGACTTGGAGTCATTAAAGATGTGGGTTTAAATCTTGCGTCTGACATTTATCAGCTATATGACTATGTCCAAGTCATTTAGTCGAATGAGCCTCAGTCTTCCTACCTATTCAAGTGAAAATACTTGAAGTACCTATTTCAGGAGACGAATCTTGTCCTTTCTATTTGTTGTTGACCCATAGTTGTAGTAGCTGACTCATCCCTTAGTATTTATATTGTTTCTTCAGCCTATTACCTAGATTCATTGTCGACCCTACAAAGGCCGCCATGGCTTCCTCACTAAGTACTTCTTTCTCCTGCCCACAGCATGAGTTGCTCCCCCGGGCAGATGATCTCACACTCATATTCTAACCCTGTACACTAACTCTTCCTCCCATAATACCTGCCACGACCTGTGATGTGTACCTAAATGCCTTCAAATTTACGGAAGTCATTATTGAGCTGAAAATCCTATATTTACTGACTCCAGCCACTGTACTGTTCTCAGTGTACCCTCCTTCTCTTTTCCTCATGCATTCTCCCATTGCAGAAAAATGGCTCATGTCCCAGGCAAAAAACAATTCAGCAAATTGAATGTGTGTTTGCATACACCACCATATGGATAGAGATTCAGCTCTAAATTTATCTAAATAAAACATCTTCTTCCCCCAACCTTTAGGGACAAGTAATGGCACCATATTATTAAATGTTTATTGAGTTTTTTTTAGGAGAAAGAACTTCAAGTGAACTATGTATCTGTTATCACAGAGTATATATTAAAATTAAAATGTTCTGACCCAGAGAAACTTGGTAGAGTGTTATAATAGTTGCCCTCCAATGAATAAAGAGTTTTAAATTTTTAAAATCATTCTTTAGCTTTTTTCTCCAGCTCTCAAAAAGATTAATTTCATTAGTTGAGACAGCTGTCTTTGTACCCAAGAAGGGGTTCTTATTTTAAATAAATATTTTAGATATGACAATTTTTTCCTCCAGGCTAAAAATAAGACTCCAGTTTGTAGACTTGATGGCTGTTACTTCAATGCCTCTGATCCTTTGCTTCATCTTTCAGCCTGGCACCTTAATACTGGATATGGTATCTTTAATACTATCTTTTTATCCTTGTAAAAAATTCCTTTCAAAAGGACTGGGTTTTTTTTTTTAATCAGACTGATATTACTCATTCTTCTTTTAAGCAAAATTACCAAATTTAATTATTTTTTTTACCAATGGAATTCAGTTATTTTGTGTTATCAGTTTTAGATTAACCAGAACTAACTATATTAAATGGATTGTGTTTTAAATTTCATGACTGAATTAATGGAAAAAAGAACTTTTAAACAAGGGATAGGAATAAAGATAGGGTCTCCATGTATGATTTCATTGATAGAAATTCATTACTAGGAAACTCTATCAATGCATGGTTGCTTTTTCTATTCAAATTATAATATTAGAGTTTGCTAGAGCACTACTGAGAGGGTTAAATGACTTGACCAGGGTCACACAGCCAGTATGTATTGTATGCTGGAATTCAAAGTGAAGTCTTTCTGACTTTACAGCCAGATACCTATGTACTACTTTGTGCTGCTTTTTGGATAGAAGAGTTAGAATGCCTGAGAACTGTGAAGAAACATGTAATTTTATCTTTTAGGAGAAAGGTAAAATGTAAACTAAAAATTTGCATTCCCTTCAAGTTTAACTTGTAGATGTAAGAAAATGTTTTTTACCCTCCAGAAAGTTTTACGCTAGTTTCACCTTTTATATTCTTTTGCAGTTTAAGGTTCTCTATTTTAAAAGTATAATTTAAATGGCAGTTATCTATTTTCATTTGACAGTATTATCTATTACAGACCAGCTAAAACTGAAAATATTTGTTTATTATTAATAGCATTAATTTAGTTCTTTTAAAGTTTGCAAAGTCCTTTACATTCATTATCTCAATTCTCACATCAGCTAATTGCTACTCATTTTGCTATATGAAACTTCAAAAATTATTAAATGATCTGAAACAAAAAGCAGTGTCTTTCTTTTCTGGAAGAAGAAACTATGTAGCATGTATGTCATAGTAGGATATAAGGAAGCATTTTGTAATACTTGAAAAGGTACATTTTACATACTATCACATAGGTATCCTTTAGGTCATGCTTATGGACTAATTCAGGATTATTTTAGACGTCAGTTACAACTTTATTGGTGCTTTTTTGGTAATCGTTTTGAAAATGTTATATACTTATTTGAATAAATCATATTTCTCTTGATTTTAATAAATGTATGTTCCTATAGCTATGTTACAGTTTTGTTATCATGTAGCATATTCTTTTAGTTATCTACTTCGAGTTCCTAGAGTTCACTATAGAAAAAAAAGAAAGATTATTCATTCAACAAATAAACTCCTGTTAAAGTCCAGACACACTTCTGGTAACTGAGTGCTATAGAAAATAATAAGATACTGCCCTTGTTCTTAAATAATTTAATCTAATAGACTGCTAGATAGGTGTTGATTAATGTCATTACTCTAATCTTAAAACTGGAAACTCTTTGAAAATGCACTTGAATCAATCTGCAATGTTTTATTTTATCCCTGTGTTGCTACCATTGTTTTTATTAACCATCATACTTGGCATTACTTACATCTAAATGTCTTACTCTAATAATCCACAAGCTGAAAACTGAAATGCAGTGTTCCAATTATCTATGAGTATGTTTTTGCCAAATGATGAGGGTGACCATTAATCAGGTGTCAGGTTATGTCATGTAGCAAATTCATAACTGTTCCAAAAGAGATAATGTCTTTCAGTTCAAAGACAGTTTTCTACACAGCAGTAGCTTAAGATGCACTTATCTCTTTTACTGTGAAAAAATCCAGTGATAGTTCATGGTCAGACTAGTATAATAACTCAGTTTGAGAAGGGGAAGAAGTTTAGCCAAGAAAAAATAAACAGGGAGCAATTATATAACCATTCTTGCCCATTGTTACTACTCCTCAGTTTATTCATTTATGGCATATTTCTAAGAAGTAACTTTGTAATTCATTTTGTAAATTGACAGGTGTCAGATTGCCACTGACAATTGTTTGCAAACAGGATGATAATATGTGACAGCCCAAATGATTAATTTCTTTCGACTCCAGTGTACTGTTTTAGCAGCCTTAGTAACTCATGCTGGAAAATGCATAATCAGTAAATAGCTTCTGAATGCTCTCTCCTTAGTCATCAACTGTTCTATTTACACTAAAATGGATGGATTATTTCTAATAAAAGCACTGTAAATTAATGCCCTTTTGAAAATTTCATAAACTTTATCTTTTAAGGCGAATTATGTAATTTTAAATGATTTCTTTTGTCTTCTTTTGCAGTGTATCATTTTAAATGTATCAATTTACCTTCATTTCCCTTTTCCTTCTAAATAATATTTAACACTTCTTTGTGAGTAAGGTTGGTTTCGCTTTATTTGTATTCCCATGCCTGACTCATAGTAGGTGCTTAGTTTATGTGTGTTGATTGCTGTTTGATTCTCAGCAAGTTTACTTAACTTCTGTACGCTTCAGTTTCTTCAGTTGTAAAATGGGGATAATAATAGCACCTACCTTCCAGGATTGGTGTGAGGATCAAATGAGATAATAATTGTAAAGTGGTTAGCACAATGCCTGGCACGTAGTACATGCTTAATGAATTCTTATTCCCTTCCCCTTCCTTTTCTCTGTCCACTTACATCACCTTTAGGTTTTGGTTTGTTAATTTGTATTGGTGTGCATTTAAAACCAATTTTTAAATTTGTGAGTTACTATTTATGGCAGAAGCTAAAAATATTTGATTGTCTCATTAGTCAATCTTGTATTTAAGCATGTTTTCATTAATTACAATGCTTTCTTGGTCTAAACATATGTTGTGTGATCTCTTATACTTCAGGCAAATATGTCATAAATCATTTCAGAATATGTGATATGGAATTACCAAATCAAATGTTTTTGGGGGATAAAAACCTTTTTTATGTCAGCAAAAGAGATTTTCAGGAACAAATAAACATTCATTGTTGGTAGACATTTCTACATGTTGAAAATAGTTGTTTCATTGCTCGTACCTCCCTAGCTATAGATATGTAACTATACCTGAGAATTGTGCAAATAAAAGCCTTATGCTAAGTCAAATACAACTGCCATATTTATGCAGCCATTAATTTACCTTTACAAAGAACTGCATGGTGGAATGTTGGCGTTTATGTTTTCTCCTACTTATTTTCAGCTGTTAGCCATTATGAGTATGTTTGTGTACTTTTTACTTTGGTATTACAGAAGAAAAGCCAAACTGATTTGTCAGTTTTAACAATTGTATTTTGCATTTTTAATAAAATAAAAGGTGATTTTGATGGCCCATTGTGGGAGCAGAATGTATTTTTTTAAAAACCAAATCATTCATTCAGCTTGGATAAAATAATTTTTTGACATGTACTGTAGAGATACTTTTCTGTTTTTCATAAAAAGGACCTTGGTAATCTTCCTAATGAACTACCAAAATAACAGCCTAAAATCTTGTGTTATGTCAAAGGAAAAAAAAATAATGCTCTACTCTGTAGATGTCTAAAGCAGCCTATTCCTTTCCTCATACCCTTAGAAATTTATCTCCTCAAGATAATTTGAAGTAACATTTATAGGAATCTTAAACAAGGAAGATCATAATGAGATAAAATACAGAATTGGTTTAACATTCTGCAGTAGTCACTACTCAATTCCATCCTTGACCTGCCCCCTCAGGAACTGAGAAGGCTTTCTTTCTGTCATCAACATCTTAACACTGAATGCAAAAGAGGATTCTCCCTCTTCCCTTACTTACGTCTCAGTGCCAGTCACTTTATTGGAAGTGGAAAAGCAATGATCTTACTTAGAGAAGATAAGTTTATCACCTTTGATCCATTTCCTAGTACCTTATACTTTGTTCTATTTACTTTCCTAAAGGGAAAAGTCTGGAAAGGGTTTTAGGGTGGAGAAAATAATAGTTTCTTCTTATTTTCAGTAAAACTAAAGGGAGGTTTTTAATATGGTTCCTCAACTATTTTATAGTATGACCATATTAAAAAGTTATGACTCACTTTCTGATATAAAGATATAGATATTCTTGTATTTTATATAGGCCCATTGTTGTCAGTTCAATATACATTCTTATGTACATTATAGTTATTTTTAAGAGCATTTTTCCATCTCTATGAAATAGCAAAATGGCTACTCTTTGAATGGTTTTCATTATTAAATGATTACTTATTTTGAGGCCTATGTCATCCTGCATAAAAGTCATATTTTAATATTGATTACTTGACAATGAATGGTTGAAATATGCTTTTAGTCATACCTTTGCATCATAATTAATTACACATTTATAAAGTACCTACTATGTTCTATCCCTGTGTTTGCTGCTAAATTTCTTATTATGTTATTATGTATGTTGATAATAGCAATAGCTTTATATAGGTTTGATACTTTACAAAACACTCTGCTCACCACAGTCTTGTGAAATAGGTCATACACACAGTATTATTCCTATTTTACAAATGAAGTTCCTGCAGTGCAGAAAGGCACAGTGACTTGACCAACATCATATGCCAGCTAGAGGCAGAGCTTAGATGGGGAACACTGGGCACTTTCCACTGCCTCATGTTTCTGTATTGGATAATGTTTTAATATTGTGAAATTAACAGTAAATAATGAACATGTTTTTCTGTTTCAGTTTATTGATGGTCGACTGGCAAAACTAAATGCAGGAAGGGGGTTTTCTGATGTATTTGAAGAAGAGATCACTTCAGGTGGCTTCTGTGGAGGTACAGACTAAATTAGAACAATTAACTATTTACTTAAAATTTATTTTTAAATTTTAACTTCTTAAAACTATTTCACAAACACTTAATGACACTAATATTCTGAGAAGAGTATTATTTTATTTCAGCTGGTGTCTAGATTCTGTGATTTTATTAACTGTATGACTTAGAGCATTTAATTTCACTTCTATAAACCTTGGTTTCTGCAAACATTAAATAAGAAAGAGTTATCTCAATGATTTCTGTGATCCCTTTCAACTCTAAATTCCATGTTCTATCATTTGTTTCTTCCCAAAATATTTGTTTAATTGAATTTGTAATGAACTTAATTTTATGAAAAAAAAATTCTGTTAATTAAAAAAACTATACATAATAACAATGGATAGGGCAGCTAGGTAGTGCTAGGCCTGGAGTTAAGAAGACTCCTCTTTGTGAGTTCAAATTTGGCCTTAGACACTTACTAGCTGTGTGATCCTGGCAAGTCATTTAATCCTGTTTGCCTCAGTTTCCTCATCAGTAAAATGAGCTGGAGAAGGAAATGGCAAACCACTCTTTGCCAAGAAAACCCCAAATGAGGTTATGAAGAGTGGGACACAACTGAAATGACTGAATAACAACAGCAATTTTATATGTCTCCTTTAATCTAAGAGTTTAGGGATTACCTATCATAAACTATCAGTGACTCAAAGGATCCTATTTTAGCCAATCATATCAGTCGTCAGGGTTTTTTTTTTTTTTAATGATTTTCAGAACGTTATAGCGGGTTATAGAAGATTTATTAAGCGATACATAATAACATACTGTTCCTTGTTCTTTTGAAAGAACTGCAGCCACAATTTAATAGAAAGTTGAATATTATCCTTGATGAGATTATATATGTAAATAGTTTAATCATCTTGAGGTAAAATGTACCACAGAAGTACAAGTTTCAGTATGTAATAATCACATAGTTGCACAAAACTTTGTTTTCTTTATTCCCTTAAGATGTTCTCTGGGCCATGAAAATGTTGTTGAAATAATGTGACCACTCAGATGACTTTGGCAAATTAATTTAAATCTTGAATGACTTTTCCCCATTACAATTAGAATATTATATTGGCAACATTGAACTTAGAGGGCAAAGTTAGTTTCCTTGACTCAGCAGTGATGAATGTAGTATCATCTTGCCTGTCTAGGCTCATGAGTAAAGATTTAGCTTCAATGGAAATTGTGTGTTAAAATGTGGCTTTTTTACTTTTCAACTCAGACAAGCTGAATATTGTCAGCTCATGGACAAATTGCTGAAGGCATATATTCAGTATTTACATAACTGCTGTCTCATTATCGTTATGACCCGTGGGGCTAAGCAGAGTGTATGGAATCGAAAATGACATCTTGTGACAGTAATAGGGTAGAACTATGATCCTTTTTATAGTTTAATCCTGTCGATTTTATCATTGGTCCACAGTCCTCTGTAATAGATGCTTTCACAGAGGTCACAGAAACTTTTAAATAAAATTACTATTATTGAAATATTTAAAGTATTAACTAATATATGAATTGGGTAAATAGGTGTTTTAAGTGTAATCCAATCTAAAAGAATCTGTTATTCTTTCTAAAAAAGAAAATAATTTTGATTGGGACTTTTATTCAGATTCAGGAAAAAGGAAAATCTGTTCAGCAAGAAATTATTTAAGTGTGTAGGACAAAACATTTTAAATATCATGCCTAAATAATGTCTCCTCTTAAAATGAGTCAAAACAAGTTTAATTGCTATTAGAATTTTTTTTAAACCAAACAATTCAGATAATGAATTCAAGCTTCCTCGACCATTTTAATCTACAAAAATCTGAAGACAAGGGTGCTTTTTTGAGAATCCTTGCTTGTAGTTCCAGAAAGTTCAAGTTTGAAAACTCTGTTAGCCTTCTTATAAGAAAGAGACTATCTTGAAATAGATAAGTAAAGAAGTAATTTCTAAGGTAGTTTAGAGCATTAAGCATAATAGACTTATATAGCAGTTGATTTTATAAATTTCAGTCATTGTTTAAATGGCAATGTTAGACACAGTAGAGGTTGGTATTACAGCTCATATGCTGTAGGCGAGTTAAACTTGTCTTTACATTGATTTTTCCAAGATAAACCATTCATTTAGGAAACAAGGGAAGTAGTAGTTGGGTATCAGACAATATTCTCTGATTTCTTAGGATATTATACCTAAATTTTTAAATTCAAGCAAATTGTTTCTGTGAAAACTAGTACTCGGGATATAAATATTCACTAAATATAAGGAAATAATCAGTTTCTACTAAAGAAATTTTAGAAAATACTACAGAAGCAGCTATTTCTCCTTTTCATCACCTTTGAATATACATTCTTTCATTGTTCCTCATTTAAATGCTCATTTGTCTACCAAAATGCAAATAAAAATAAAATGTAAATAAGTCTTGCTATTATGATTCTGATTGTTTTAATGCACTATTTAATATGACTAGGGAGAAAAGAACTAGATTCATGCTTAAATGTAGAACTACAAAGCCAAAAGCCTCTCTTGGCAAATGTAAGACTTCTCCTCAGTTTAAAAATTGATCACTGGCCTTCTTCTTTATAAGCACTTGTCAAGTCCACTATACACCTCTGTGCCTCATGTGGCCTTAGTTATAAATATCCTGGAGGAAAAACAACTTGGTCATATGTTAATCTCCCTCATGACTCCCAGCATGGTGTCATATACAAGTGTAATTTAAGATATTTATTGAATGGATTTTAGGAATGTACAAATTAAAGAACTCTTGAAAAGTAGATATGATCAAAATTATCTCAGAGAGAAAATAATGGAATGAGGCCTCATTAGAAAGTTGGGAGTGATTAAAAAAGATAGTACACAGACCAAGTGAAAAAACAGTGTGGCTATATAAAAGATTTGACAAGACATCACATTCAGAAAAAGTTATTGTCATATTGTACAATTGGGAACATGTATTTTTTTTCACTTAAAATTAACATTAACATTCTTACTCTTATATCTAAGTGTATTATTAGTTCTTAACTTTAGAATAAAGATATATTTTCAGTTAAATTTCATATACATTTACCTGGTTCCAGATTTATCTATATGACATGTGATTTTTTTTGTCATTATTTTGTTTAGACTAGTGGGTTGTTTTTTCACATTTCATTTATTAACTAATGTGCCAAAATTTGAAGGACTGTAAGCTAATCTTAATGTTTCAATGGCATGTTAGTAGGCTCAAAAACATTTACTAGCACAACTCTCATGAAATTTTTCTAAGTCACGGTTTAGGCAGACACAATTCAAGAAAAATTCATCTTTTCCTTAAACAAGAGCCAAAGATATTTTGTCTTTGAATGTGAATACCATTTTTTGTTAAGATGAACAATGTTAAAAATGTCTACCTAATAACCCTAACAGTGTTTCTAATTTTCATAATAATAAATTGTAATTATCTTAAAATAAGGATTTTGGAAGTGTTTTATTTATACTGAAAATTATAACAATATGTAAATGTATTAATAAATACTGTAATGCTTTTTTAAAATCTGGCTTTATTGGTAAAGAAAGTCACTTATAGCTGCTGACTGCTCTTAGTTTTTCACTATTAGCTAGTAGCTGTCTCTTGTCAAAATGTTAACTGAGTGGCTGGCCATTTTTATCTCTTCCCTTTGTAATACTTTTAGAAAAGACATGTAAGAGAAACTAGATTATGAAGCCTATTGATATCTGTAACCTTAATTTGTATACAACTTTAAGTCACAGGATGTTTAGCATTAGAAGTTATCACATAGTTACCGTCAACAAGCATGTACTTGTGCTTGGTAACAGCTATTTTCTCATTGCTTATAGAATTACTCATTAATTCTAAGTGCTACATGTTCATTTTAAAAGCCTTCTTTGTTTAGTTTTCAAATGAATATTGTTTCTTTTTTTCTTTCTGACAAATTTCAAAAAGAAATATGACAGCTATATGTATTCATTTATGTGAGGTTCATAATAAGTGGTACTGAAAGAAAGCAAAACTTTTGACCATTGCTTGAATGGAACAAAAAATATTCTGAAAGTATTAAAAAAATTATAGAATTTATTTTGATACCCCAGGGCAGGGGTGGGGAACCTTTGACCTCAAGGCCACATGTGGCCCTCTAGATCCTCAAGTGCGGCCCTTTGACTGAATCCAAACTTAACAGAACAAATCACCTTAATAAAAGGATTTGTTCTGTAAAACTTGGACTCAGTCAGAAGGCTACACCCAAGGACCTAGAAGGCCACATGTGGCCTCCAGGCCCACAGGTTCCCCACCCCTGCCCCAGGGTATTCCATTACTACTTTCCTGATACTCTAGATTAATAGAATTTGTCCATTAAAATTCTAGAAATTATGCTCCATGATTGTTTGGATCTAGAATTTGTGGTAAAATATAATTGATGGCTTCTCCTTTTTATATTCCAGGAAACTCAAGATCTTATCAGCAATGGATGCACACAGTCAAGGTAATGTATATTTACCTTTTAAAATGTTTGTGGGATGTTTAAAGGAAAATTAGGGATCAGTTCCATATATCTATGCAATTTGAAATATATAATTTCCTTTCTTTCAGAAGAATTATTTTGCAGATCAAGCACTTGATCATATCTTTTGTTTCCTAATATTTATACAGATAATTTAAAATTAAGTTTTTTATATACATGGAATAAATGCATTTTGAAAAGCATATTATGTCTCTCAGTTTGGCCAAGGAATTCTCTAACTTTGTGATGCTGCATAATCTCATAAATGTGAGTTATATGTGACAATGAGATTTACTAGGAATTTCATCACTGCTAGCAAACTGGTAAATGTTTTTTATAACAGTTCCGCTTTAACCTGACAGAAGACTTCTTGTACAATGTTAAAAGAATTGATAATGGTAGTGTTTATTTCTAGTAAACATTTAAAATATAATAAACAGCTCATTATGCTGCTTAAGTCTATGCTAATATATATCATCTGTGCTGATATATATGTGTGTATACATATGTATATATATATATATCTTGTCTCATTTGTAAGTGAAATATAATTATAAGTTATTTATATTTCAGGTGTATGATTACTCACTGTTTCATGGTCTGTTTGCATTTTTAATTATGATATGTAAATCTGATTTTTTTATATCATGGGTTTTGTTGTTGTTGTTGTTACAGAAGGGAAGTGCATTATTTAATACAGCAGTGACCAAAGCAACCCCTGCCGTACGAACAGCATATAAATTTGTAAGCTCTTTTCATTTCTTAAATTAAAAAAATTAATTGGTAAGTAAAAGACTGGTGGAATAAAAGCTTTTTCCAAATTAGTATTTTAAATATATTTTTACATTAACTAATAAGCAAGTTAACTTTACTAAAATTTTTGTCACAATTGTTTCATCTGATATGATATTTGAAGTTTTTAAGCATAGAGTTTTGGAACTTAACATGATTTCATCCTGGATTGGATTTTTTTACAGACCAGGAAGAAGGTATATGTTTTGTGAATTATCTAGGGTCAAAAACCAGAACCAAAACTAGAACCCAGGTTGTATTCTAATCGTGTTACATTGATTCATATTAGGTATGGTGAAACCTAATAAATTTAAATAAGTTGTGAAGTAATTTTAAGTATTATACCATTTAAAAAATTAACTAATAGTAATATGTAGAAATAGGTAAACAAATAAGTTAATTCTCACAGAAATTTAAAATTCAGTTAAGGCTCATTGTTATAAGAAATTACCCTTGCTTATATTTCTTGCTCCTCCATTGTTTTTCAGTCTAGCTACACTGACCTTCTTGCTGTTCCTTAGACAGGATATTCTAACTCCTATTTCTATGCCTTTACACTGGCTATCCCCCTTCCCTGGGATGATCTTCCTCCTCACCTTTGCCTCATAGTTTTCCTGGCCTCCTTCAAGACTGGCTGATATCATACCTTCTACCAATTGCTAATGCCTTCTCCTCTGAGGTTACCTTTCATCCACTCTGTATCTTATGTGTATCTAGTAATTGACATATTGGTTCCTCCTAGAAGGTGAGAGAAGGAACTGTTTTTTACCTTAAAAAAAAATTCCCAGTGCTTAGTACAGTGCTTACACATAATTAAGCACTTAATAGATTCTTGTTGACTAACTGCCTTAGAAATGTTTCTAGAAGTTTCTTTACCACATGCTTATTCTTCCTTTCTAATTATAGTCATATTTTTATTTGACTCATCATATTGGCTAGAAGGAGACTTTAGCTAATGACATTTTTGGAAATAAATATTTTAATACAGGAAAGGAGAGGGGATAGAAGAGAATAAGCATTTCTATGGTGCCTACTATGTGTCAGGCACTGTGCTAAGCACTTTACAAATATCTCATTTTATCCTCACTACATTCCTGCAAGGTAGGTACTGTGATTGCACCCATTATACAGTTGAGGAAACTGAGACAAACAGAAGTTAAGTGACTTGCCCAGGGTCACACAGCTAGTATGCATCTAAGGTTGAATTCAAACTCAAGTCTACCTGGTCTGTTCTACCTAACTGCATCAAAATCAGGAGCCTAGTTATAAGAGTCCAGGCCAGAAATTTAGAAAGAACCTGTAACTTAGTAGGCATGGGAACTCTTTTCACCAATGTTGATACAACCCTATGATTTAATAGATAAGTCTTAGAAAAACGACTGAGGCAAATAAAAATTAAGTGATTTGCCAAGGTTCATACATGTATTAAGTGTCAGAGGCAAAAGACTCCTATTCTTCAAATACAGTATTTTCTCCATTATACAAGGCTGTCTCTCTTCTGGAAGCAAATTATTTCTCTAACACAAATTACAAAACTTTGGAGAAATTATTCCTAAGCTAGCATCAGTTTCATTATATAAACATACCCAGTGAATGGCCATCCAACTTAAAGATCTCCAGTGGGAGAACCCACTGAGTCACCCCTTTGGGATAGTTTTTTGTTGTTGTTGTTGTTTTGTTTTACCAATGATTTCCTTGATGTAAGGAAACTCCCATTATCAGTATAATCTTACAGAATTACCTGCGATACTGAAGTACCTGAGAAGTTAAGTAGCTTTCCAAATGTCACATAGCTTTTCCTCAAATAAAGCCTAAATTACATTCTTTGCAATTTCCATCCAGTGTTTTTAATTCTAATGTCTACACTCAAGCAAAATAAGCTCAGTTCCACTTCTAAATGGTAGCATGACAGCCTTCAGAATACTTGAATATACCTTTCAGGTTTACCTCTTCTCCCCTGGCTCCCACCAAACATCTCTTCATCGAGCTAAACATGCCTATTTATTTTAACCAATACTTATAGGTAAAGATATCAAGGCTTTTTACTATTCTGATTTTTCTCTACTGAATCCTTTCTAGCTTTTCAGTGTTCTTCCTCAAATATGATATTCATAATTAATCCAAATGTGGTCTGACCGGGGAAGAGTATAGCAGGATTCAGATTTCCATAGTCCTGGATATCATATCTCACAATGTAACCTGAGAATTCTTTTTTTTTTTAAGGTTCCAAAGTTCATTGTTAACTTATAAGAAACTGACAATTCATTAAACCCCCTCCCAGGTCCTTTTTTCATATGAATTGCTCTCTAGCTATGTCTCAGCCTCCCTCATCTTAGACTTGTGAAGTTGAACACTGTAATGATCTGTTCCATAATGAGAATAGTTGGAGAAAGTGAGGTTTCCATATTAGCAGCTTTCCCCTGAAATCAGAAACCATAAGCTAAGCAAAACTACTAGACAGAAGAAAACTCCACATAAAGTCTGAGCAATTGATAGTGAGTAAAGCAGAGTGAGGGTATATTGTACCTCAAAAAAGAAATCTCTCTCACCCAACATCATCTTTGGTTTAGTATTTTTTAAAAAGTAGAGTTTGTGGTATTTATTTAGCAGCCATTCTTTAAAGAAACAACTGATTATCCATATACCTTGTAGGTTGAAAATTTACATCCTACCGTTTTGGGGCTTTGAATAACAGAACAACTAAATATAGATCCAAACTTGAGTAAGAGAAAGCTAAAAATAGATAAGCTGATTCTGTGATAAATTGCAAAAGAAGGGATTTTGGATCATTGCTTTAGTAAGGAAGATTGAATGAAGGTAAATATTTAAAGTATGAAAGGAAGACGGTTAGGCCAAAAGACAGGTAACCAATTTCAGAGAATGAGAATAGACTTGCCTCACTGAAATGGAGATCATAAGCTAAGAAAATACTATTTGAATTGGATCTCTTTATATTCCCTCCTATCTATCTATTTATACTCTTCCCCGAGTGAGGGTAGGGGGAGAGAGTCTACTATGTGTTTACCTTTGCCTAGATGCTCAAATGATTTTGGGATTTTCTTTATGGGGATTTCCTCAAAAACAAGGTAAAGTGATAACAGCTACAGAAAAATTAAAAGACATTCACAGAAAGTTGCCTTCTAAGCATCCTCTGTGCTTTTTAAAAGTTCAAACCAGGACCTGAGGAGTTCTAATACCTAATGTTGATTTCATAGGTATTCTCTAATAAAGCAAGAGGGTAGCTTTTACTTTCTTAATTGTTTTTAATTCTATGCCTACATGGAACATATGCCCTATTCCAATAAAAACCACTAGTCAAATTCTCCACAAGCATGTACAAGCACTTCATTTCTCCTGAGATGAATTTCTTTGCAAGGTGTCAAACAGAAACACTTTTGTAGTCATTTTAAATGTACATTTTCCCCAAATGACCTACCAAATGTTTTTGTATTCTTTTCCCTTCCAACCACTGTTTTTGGGCATCAGTTATCTGACTAGCTCCTAATATATTCTCTCCTGTATGGGAAGTTAAGTATGTTAAAAGTTGTCTTTGCTTGAAATTTATATTCAGATAAAGTAGAACTACTCACATATTAGTCAGTCAGTTAATGAACATTTATTAAACACCTACTCTGTACTTGGCACTAAGCTAAATGCTGAGGATACAAAAAGAAAGTCCTTGACCTGAAGGAGCTCACAATCTAATGAAGCATTATATAAACATACCATACATATATTAACATACTATATCTACCTTGGACAGATATATAAGTTGGACAAATTGTAAGTGTTATATAACATACCTAAAATTTGAGTTTACCATCCATCTACTTAATATATAATTTTCATTGTTTTCTCATGGCTCACTCTTTGAATAGAACTAAAACAGACCCTTTTTTCATCCTCTAGGCAAAGAATCATGCTAAACAAGGAATAAAAGAAGTAAAGAGTAAACTAAAACACAGGGTATGTCATAGAGTTTTACTTTCTTCCAACTTTGCACTTGCATTAGTTTGAAGCTTATACTTTTGCATTATATTATACATATACATTATACATTAGTTTGAAGCTTATACAAATCACAAGAGATTTGTATTTTTAATGACTTTTGAAATATGCTTAGTCCTTTGTTCAGTAACACATTTTTCATAACAAGCCCTCTGGCAACTATCTGTCATTCTATATGCATTTACTGAATAATCTCTTTATTGTTTGCATGTTTTATCATTGAACAACAGAAGTCTTCAAAGTTACTTTAAGGCATGTATGTTTTCATAAAGTTGATTGCCTTGGTATCGTAATAGAAGTTTTTGCTTCAAGCTGAAAGTTTAAAAAGTGAGGGTCTTTAGCTTAGAATTAACTCAGATATTTTTGCATTATGTGGTCTTTATAGTTTTAGTTATGTTAAACTGGGCAATGTTTTCAACTTTCCAAAGGCAGAATTAATTTCAATATATATTCTGAAAAGAGTTTCTCAGATTACTGTGTTCTCTTGAATTTTACTGTGTTTGGAAGGGGAAACACTGTTAATACTGTTTAATATTTTTCTCTTTGATAAGAGATAAAGGTAAACAAATTATGTTTAAAATACAATTTACTTAAATTATTAAATATTTACAAAACTCATTTTGAAAGCTATTAGCTTCATGTAAAAATGAATTTCATTTTTCTACTGGAAAAATCCTATACTTGTCTTTAGCCAGTTGTATAGTATTTTTATTTATTGTAGGTCTTATGTTTTCGACCCTCCTTTTTTTTGGTGAATATGTTAAATAAGTGGTAAAAGTGTCTTTTTTCATAGGAGAATGAAGAAGACTATGGATCTTGCTCTGGTTCTGTACAGTATACACCAGTTTACACATTACACAGTGAAAAAGGTGGGAAGCTAGAGAAGCATAAACTAGCACAGGTAAGACTTAGAATATTTACTTAAAATAAAAAGTAACAAATTTGTCTTCGTTTTTATATTATTTTTGAATTAGTTATTATTCTGTTTTTGACCAGGTAACAAATGTTTCACTTTTATATAGTGCTTCTTATGGTAAAGAAAATGCCAGATTACATACCGTTCTATTTCCTTTATGTGTGCCTTTGTATAGGCCCACCTATGCCTAGAATTTGCTCCATCCTTACTTTTGCTTCTTAGAATATGTGGCTTCCTTTAAACCTCATCTAAAGCACAACTCTTATACGAGCAGTTGCTGCCATCCCTACTTACTAATGCTCCCCCACTACCTTGTAAATATATTTTGTTTTTACGTGGATACATATGTTTCTCCAATTAGCAGGTAAATTTCTTGAGAGCTGAGATTGTTTTGTTTTTGTCTTTCTATCCCTACT
Organism: Vombatus ursinus; assembly: GCF_900497805.2. Taxonomy (NCBI): domain Eukaryota; kingdom Metazoa; phylum Chordata; class Mammalia; order Diprotodontia; family Vombatidae; genus Vombatus; species Vombatus ursinus. The sequence continues at coordinate 6,495,584 of NW_020954687.1, forward strand.
GCCAGGCTTAGAACCTGGCACATAGTAGATATTTGATAAATGCATTTTGATTGATTGATTATACATGCTATGTTTAAAAATAAATGTATGTGCATACACACATTTATGGAGAAAATTTTGAGACTAGGGAATACATTCTATAAAAAGACAAAATAGAAACTGTGCACTGAGTCATGACTATAATGTAATCTAATAAGGATAGAAAGGGATTTTAAAGTCCCTTTCCCCCCAAATTCAGTGGGTCTTAAGTTATTAGAAGTAGAGAGAATAGATTTCCTTTCAGGATGACCTAGTCCAGAGGGGTCAAACACACAGTCTGTGACACTTCCAAGTGCCCCAAACTAGATTAAAATGTAATTGGAACATATTGAACAAAATAAATAAAAACACAGGAAAACATAGGTAATGCTCCACTTTAAAACCTAAGTCAGTATGTGACCTGCAGCAATCCTTATGTACAGTGTAGTGGCTTCTATTTCTATTTGAATTTGATGCCACTGATATAGTCTATAATATGGGTCATGGAACCCAAGGTATTAGAAGAAAACTCATGCATGTTAGTAACATTATATTTCACCTCTAGTTTGTTGTCTTTTAGTTCATAAGAAATAAGATAATTGTAATTAATTTTATCTTGGGGATTTTAATTCAGGTGTCCTTTGCTTTCCAAAATAGGTAGTATTTAGATCTGTAAGGGACCTTAAATATTATCTAATCCAAGCTCCTTATTTTATCTTTGAGGAACCTGAGGCTCAGAGAAGATGTTGCTTTCTTAAGCCACACAGAAAATAAAAAACAGAGCTTTGGATTTAAACCCAGTTCTTTGGGCTCTTAATCTGGTGTTCTTTCTATACATCCTACTTCTCTTATCTTTGAGTCATTTTGTTTTTGGAAATGTACTAGGACAAAGTATCTTTTAACGTATCTTAGATTTAATCATAAAATTGTAGGATTTTAGAACTGTATCTTGATTGATCATTTATTCCAAAATTCTCATTTTACACATGAGGAAATGAGACTCAGAATATAAATGACTTGGTAAAAACCATACAGCTATCTAGTTAGGAGTAGAACCAGAACCAGAGCTTGGGTCTTCTAACTTTAAATCCAGTGTGCTTTCCTAAAAACATCAGCCCCAGGGAGAATAGGGGAAAAGGGAAACCTAGCTAGGGAGTATTTATGAAGACCTGTCTAGAGTCATACTGCCTAGATCCTGTGCTCACTGCTGCCAAATCTCTTAGGTATCTTTCCATACATTTCCTTGTCCCTTTCCCTCATGTGATAAGTGAGAGCAGACTAAGGCAGTCTGGTGACTCAGGTCTGAGATTGGAACAAAATGAGACATTTACAGGTTATTTATAGGTTATTTATAGATTATTCAATAACAAAAGGAAGTTTACTTAGCCACAGCTGGAGTAGAACATTCATATTAATCCTTACTAAGATCTCCATTATATTATGAGCTTCTTGAGGGCAAGACTGTCTTTTTTCTTATTTGTATCACCAGCACTTAGCACAGTGCCTGGCATATAGTAGGTGCTTAATAAATGTTTATTGACTAGAGCATGGAAAGTATAGAGCCTTGATTTAGCTGAATGCAGCTCTCCTGTTACAGTTTTAGTTATTTTGGTAATCTTCAGTCAGAAGAATGAGGAAGAAGGTCCAGCCTTCCTGTCTTGGTTGTTTTTGTACTGAAGCAGCCAGAAAACTACAAGGCCAGATCCTTTGTCCCCTGAACCAACTAAATCTTAAAGACAATTTCAATACCTTTCAAGGAAAAATTACCCTAATCTACATGGGCTTTAGGATATTGTTTCCACCACTCCTCCCCCAAGTACCGTGGACTACCTTCCAGGTGGACTTCTTCAGACTGGTCTGAGGAGAAAGAATACTTAAGAAAGTGAATATAAGATACTTAGGGCACAATGGAAGGGCAGGTAGGTGGCACAGTGGATAGAGTATTGGGAATAAAGTCAGGAAGATTCATTTTTGTGAGTTCAAATCTGGCCCCAGACCCTTACTAGTTGTGTGACACTTAACCCTGTTTGCCTTAGTTTCCTCATCTGTGCCAGGCACTGTGCTAAATGCTTTATCATTATTATCTCATTTGATCCTCACAACAACCCTGGCAAGTACGAGCTATCATTATCTCCACTTTACAGATGAGGAAACTGAGCCAGGCAGCGATAAAATGACTTCCTCCGCTAGTAAGCATCTGAGGCTGGATATGAGCTGAGATCTTCCTGATTCCAGGCCCAAAGCTCTGTGCATTGTATCACTTGTTCTCTAATTTATCTGTTCTATAAATCTAGATTTTATGTGCATTGGATTTGATTAAAATAAGGTAGACCTGTAGTGGATGGATCTATGTGATAGTCCTTCAAATAAGTAAGTTATTGAGTGCACAAACATTAACTTCCTCAAGGACAGGAACTATTTCAGTTTTGCTTTTGTATTGGCAGTACATACCAAACTGCCTGGCACACAGTATGTGCTTATTAAATCCTTATTAAATTGTTGTTCACACTCCTAGATCTCTCCCACAGTCTTTCTGTATATAAGGTCCATCTTGTCTCCAGTGCTCAGATTCTTAAAATCTAGCCACTGCTCAGATTCTTATAATCTAGCCAATAGCTCAGTAATGTTCAGATTCCTTAAGAATCTGGCCAATACTGTGGATGTTCTAATAAAAATAAAAAATAAACTGTTGTTGAATAGTATTTACTAACTGATAACTTGGGAACATGATTTTAATTCATTTCTGTGGTTGATCATGTCACTATCAGAATATCATATCTACTTTTAGGGCCTGGGGTGCTCTAACTTTCTATAGTAAATGTATTGTTTTAATTTATGGTATCTGTGTATATTAATTTTCAAATGCCATTTGGATTGTATTCATTCTCTGTAATATGATTAATAAGTTTTTAATTATTTCTTTTAACAAGGCCACTTAAATGTGGGAAAAAAATGTTCTTTGTAACCTCCAAAGGAGTCTAAAATGAAAAGAATTAAATGCAGAGAAATGTGTTAGAAATGGCAAAGAAATAAAAAAATACTACTGTCACTAAAATATCATATACTTATTATCTTATTTCACATTTTTATAACAATGTAAATGTAAAAGCAGATTACTGATTTATGTCTTCTAGTAAGCCCTGCTTTTAAAAAGTGCTGTGATGGAGAAAACAAAATGAGGTTGCATAACACTCTGCAAATTATTTTCTTATACCTAGCCTAAATCTATTTGATGGTTTTCTGTCATGTGTTATCATGATGTAGCTCAAATTGCATCTATTACTAATAAGCAAATTAAAAAGTAACATCCTATTTAAGATTCCACTCTTAGAAAGTCTTACTGTTAAGATATATTTTTTCTGACATGACTCCTAAATTTTCCCCTTTACAACTTCTACCCAGTTTTCCTAGTTCTGACTCCAGAGTCCCAAAATAAGTCTAATCCTTCTAATACATGACAGCTTTTCAACAATTTGTGCAATTCTTATGATCCCTGAGTCTCTTCAACAAGCCAAAGAGCCCCACTTCCATAAGGTGTGGACTTGAGGTCCATCAAGTCACCAGGACAGCTGCATTTTAAGAGTGCCAGCCCTCTCACCCCTATTTCCTTAAAGTTCACATGAAGACCTAGACTTCAGTCACATGATTTACCAGAGATAAACTATATCTACTAAATACCTGGGTAATCTTGGAAGCAGCAATGAAATTGGAGATACATTCTGAGGAACATGGCTGTGATTATAGATAGTGAATTGACTGTTACAAAGTTGATTGAGAAGAAGATTATGATAGCACTAGGAAAAGAACAATATCTTTTCCTACTTCCTCCAGGAGGCCTCTGTTGTTCCTGAACCTTAGCTGACTTAAATTGTTAGATATTGGGTTTACTAAAAATGCTAAATATTGAGCAGGCCAGTGGCAGATACTAGACTAAGTATGTCAGGTCTATTTATATATTACTTTAATGTCTGGCTATTGAAAGATGAGAGCTTAGCATTCTTTATTTTGTCTATCTTATGAAGTTAAAAGTTAGTCTATCTCTCTTTCTTTCTTTTTTGGTGAGGCAATCGGGGTTAAGTGACTTGCCCAGGGTTGCACAGCTAGTGAATGTCAAGTGTCTGAGGCCAAACTTGAACTCATATCCTTCTGACTCCAAGGCCAGAGCTCTGTCCACTGCACCACCTAGCTGCTCCTAAAATTGGTCTACCTCAAAGGTAACCTGGTGTGCTGTAATGACAGTCTTCCATGGCTGGCTTTTGTCTCTTTGCACATAAATAATTAACTGGTAAGAAAATGAGTTTTTTTAAAACAAGTATATTTTGTAGTATTATAAATTTGAGACTCTGGTCTCATCTTCCTTATATGAATCTGACTGAATTAAGAGAATAGCATTGCCTTGTAATAAATGGTGAATGGACGAATACACCAATCTCACTACAGTGTTATCCTTCAGTTTCATGTTGTAGATGCCACCATTAGGAACTTTTGGTAACTAAACTTCGCTAAAGAAAGTCAAGGGTGGGGAACCTGTGGCCTCAAGGCCCCATGTGGCCCTCTAGGTCCTCAGATGTTCAGTGAAGTTTGGATTCAGTCAGAGGGCTGCACTTGAGGACCTAGAGGGCCACATATGGCCTCGAGGCCGTAGGTTCCCCATGCCTGGTCTAGATTATAAAATCCTAAGTCTGAGAGCAGAAAGAGACCTTAGAAATTATGTAGCACAGTGGTATCAAACTCAAATTGAAATAAGGGCCACTAGTTTGTATATAGGAATCCCTGCAGGCCACATATTGACTTAGTTTTAAAATGTGATATTATCTGTTTTATTGTATTTTTATTTATTTTGTTAAATATTTCCTAATAACATTTTAACCTGGATTGGCCACATTTGGGAATGTTCTGGGTCTCATGCAGGTCATATGTTTGATGTCTGATCTAGCCCAGCCCTTTTATTATGCCAGTGAGTAAAATAAGTTGTGGAGAGGTTGACTTGTTCAAGTTCACTTGGTCAGTAAAAAGCAGAGTAATGTTTAATTCTGGCACTGTCAATCCAAATGCAGCTCTCTTTGCTCTATACTAGACATGCCTTTTAGTGTTTTCCATGTATACTGTAATTAGTACACATAATAGTTTGATATTATTATTACTAGATTTTAAGAAGATGTACATTGGGCCACCCTTTGAGTACAAAGACAGAGAAAATCTCACATGTGCTCTCTTCACAACTCTTAATATTTTAAATTCAGATCAAAGCAGAAAGAGTCATAAAGAGGAGCTGTTCATTTGTTTCAGTCATGTCTGACTCTTTGGGACTCCATTTGGGGTTTTCTTGGGAAAGATACTGGAGTGGTTTGTCATTTCATTCTCCAGCTTATTTTACAGATGAAGAAACTAAGACAAACAGGGTTAAGTGACTCACCCAGGGTCACCCAGCTAGTGTCTGAGGCCAGATTTGAACTTGGGAAGAGTCTTCCTAACTCCAGGCCTGACACTCTATTCACTATGATACTTAGCTGCCGTTGAGAGAAGGAGTAAAGCCTAACTATCATGTGTGTCAAGTGGGGTAGGAGAGAGATCCCCATGAAATGGAGAAGAGTGTGGGAGGTCTTGAGAGACCAGTTAACTCTCCCCTCTTCTACATTTCCCTGTCCTTGTGTGCTTTCTGTAAGGGGAGCCAAGAGATCTGGCTTCTAGTCTCAGCAGCTCTGTAGCTGCTCATTTGGGCAAATCACTTCATCTCTCTGGGCCTGTTTTCTTACCTGGAAAATGAGGGAATTAAACTTGATCATTTCTGAGCCTATAAGAATTGACATTCTACTCCAGTAGTTCATCATGGAGATGGCTCAAGTGCTTCAAGGTTTTGCCAATTGAATATAAAAATTCTGATTTAAAGGCTTTAAGTATAGGCCCAACCACAGACCGTCTATATTCATTCAGATAAGTCTAGATGCATTGAAAGGCTCTTCACTAGAAAGATGACCACCAAGTAATGACTTATTTCATCATAGCACTACAAGAACTGCCAGCCAAGACATAAAGAGTTTGCCATCTGCATTAGTGGTGGGAATTTCCACACTGGTGAAAGCAAAGATTTTCTAAATACTGAAATATTTTATAAACCATACTACGATATGTATTTTTTTGGTTAATGATATATTTTTACTCAAAGAAATAACCTTGACCTGCTTCATCTGCATTTATAGCTTATGTGACCAGTTATTTAAGAAGTGTGTTCAGAGTCAATATAGATAACTTAACAACATTTCTTTGAGGTTTGTCAATGGAATAATTTTTATTTATATTTTAGAAAAACTAGAGTATGATCACTTGAAACCATAAAAGTACTTTAAAGCTAAAAATGAGTTTTGAAAATTTTTATAAATTTAGTGCTGTAAAATATCCCAAAACAACTAAATGTGTCTTATGTCAAAGTTTTCTTTTATTACTGGCTTATCTATAGAACAGAATGTGAATATACATTCCACTCCAACAAATAGTAATTTGTGTGCTGGTCTGCTAATTGGTACAGTTATTTTCTATTTTGTTGATGAGGCTTAAATAAATGTCAAGGGGACAGCCATGAAGATTTCCCAATTAGGCTTCACATTTGTAAAACCCAACCCTTTTCCCTTTCTTGCAAAGATGACAGTTCCAACTGTAGCCCCAGCCTAACAGGACTCCAGGGAAAGGATCTTCTTCTACTTCTATTGAAAATAGGGCCATTTGGGCCCAGTGAGAATATTGCCGCTGGTTTCAGTATAGAATAGTTTTTAACAGTTAATATTTACTAATATATCCTACTTCTTTCATAAATTTCTTTAAAAAAAAAAACCTGCTCCAGATGTTTAGAAATGAACAGTGCATTGAAACAAATCATGATACATAACAAATCTGTGAAACCTAATCTAAAGGTAATTTTCCTGTTATGTGAAATGATGGTTTGAGTATATTTACTTTTTAATTTGTACTTGGAAAATATATTTTCTGCAAAGGAAATTTCCTCTTATATGTATACAGTTAATCTGAAACTAATATTGCCTACTCTTCCTTAGGTTAGCTCTTGTGGGGATATATGTGTATATGTATGTATATGTGTGTGTGTGTATGTATGTATGTATAAGAAGAGCATGTTAACGTGAGTAAGCAAGGGAGCTTAACTGAACTACAAATCAACATTAACAGATGGATTGCTCTAAGCAAGGAAAAACCACAGCAAAATCTAGTGAAAGTAGAGGATTGAAGCTTTTTATTGTTAAGCCTTACTAAAACCTTAACGTGTATGTTGCTGTTAACTATTTCATTTCTTGGCCCAATAAAAATTCACCCAGTTTTTTTTAATCTTCCCAATGAATTAAATATGCAAAACTAGTATAAGAAATTATGGGTGGTGGATTATGCCTTCTTTTATTATATGCTAAACATAAAACATGTTATAAACTAGCAGTTTACATCATACACATACCTATTTATGTTTATAAGCAGGAAATTAAAGTAAATTATGATAACAGTATTTTAGTGAACTAGTAATAATCACATTTTACTTTTTTTCCCATTCTAACCATAGACTATATCTTTCCATTTCAAGATGTGAACAAATGGAACAATCCATTTAATGCTGTTTTGCTTACCTCAGAACATACACCCCTACACATATATGTGCATATATGTACAAACTTCCACTTAACTGAGGCAAATCCAACAAAGTGCATCTTTTTATCAGAAAGTGGATTTTTATTATTTTTTCATGTAAAACCATTACACAGAGTAGTAGTGTAGTAACTTTACAAATCATTGTAGCATGTAGTCAAAGTATAGTATAATATCTATGAATTTGTTTTATAATGTAATGATGTACCTTTTTCTCCAAAGAGATAAGGGTAATTACCTCTAGGTAACCACTTTTAGGAAGACATTAGTGAGGTATGTTTTAAAGATACATCTTGGTTGTGAGTGGATATTTGCAAGGAATCCAAGAAACAAATTAAGCAAAAAAAACTGAACAAATGCACTAACTTTTATGGTATATAAGAATATCACATTTTAAGATGCTATACATGAAATGTTTCTGTGAACATAGTATAGATTGTCTAAATCTCCCTGTTTTAGGGGTTGTAGGTAAGAGAAAAATTGAAATGTGTATATTTTTAGTACTTATTATATTATTTTCTTAGGAATTTCAGTATATTATTGGAATAAAATGAATAGAGAGAATGATATTTGCTAAGGAGACAGAGCAGCTCTCAGAAAAGGCCACCATGTATTTGTGTTCTTTTGAGAAATACTTCTCATAGGAGAGTATTTTCCATTCCTTTAGTCAAGATTAAGTATATTTAGTCATTATCTGTAGAGAAAGCTACTCTGATCCGGAAGAAGGTGGATGGATCCCAAGTACTAAAGCAGAACCAAGGTCAAAGAAGACAAAGGGAAGAGGAGAAGATAATTAGAAAGTGGAATGTTGAATATAAATATTGTATAGCAGTTAAACCAGGTTATATCAGTCCTTACTGATTTCAGAAGCATAAATTGTCAGTGTTTTATTTGATTTGGCTTTGTACTGAGGAACTACTGTTGTGACTAAAATGTTAGCCTAATGTGATATGGAAATCCAGTGAAGGGCTTGAAAGAGTTTTTCATAAAGCAAAATGAATGGTATAGTATTGAATGACACATGTCATGTCCACTAATGTAAACATGAACCTAGTATAGTCCTAAAACAGGCAGCATTTTAGCATGCAAGTTGATACTTTCATAAAGTATATTTTCAGTACATTTTAATCAAGTTCTAATTCTAAAAAAAGTGTTTCTGGACTTAGTTTGAAGAATATGGACAGCAAGATGTTAGCATTTTATTTTTCTTGAAGGCAAGTTGTTTTGTCTCTGTTGTTCAGATATCTCTATTCTCAAATGTTGAATTTTCTTTTAATTGGAAAAAAAATAGTGTGCAAAAAATTCACCTTGTAGATTACGAGACTGCCCTCTGGTGGGCATTATATTAAACTTGTTTTATATGAAAGAAGATCACAGCAAAATTTAAACACCTTTAGAAATGAAATCTTTTAGAAACAAAGTGGAGTAAACAGTTGGATATTTATATTGCCATAAAATTTTTTTCAGGAACATTGTTCAGTCAAAAGAATATTTAAAAATTAATTTCATTTTATGTTATCTAGGAAAACTGGATAAATGATAGTGCCACTACCTGAAATTCTGACATCAGAAGGAACAAGTTAGAGGGAAACATAATATAATGGGTTTTGTGAGAGTTAATTTGTAGTTGGTATCCGTGCAGTTCTTGTATTACACTGGTGATGCCAGAACAAAAATGGATTACTAGTCATCGGTACCAATATAAATAAGGCAATAGTAAAAGAGCACAAATTACTTTGAATTTTAGACACCCTTAGGTGTTAAAAGAATTGGTAGATATGATCGTTGAGCCATTTCTAGTGACATTTCAAAGATTGTAGGAAATAGAAGAGCTACTTTAAGATTGAAGGAAGACAAATATTGCCCTAATGTTGTTGTTGTTGTTGTTTTTAATGGTAAGAGACTGCAAACAATAGGACAGTCAACTTCTACTCTTGAAACAATTTTAGGATGGCTTATTAAAGAAATAGTGAATAATTAAAAGGAAAACAATGATTTAAAAGAGTCCACATAGCTTCATTAAGAACAGGTCATGTCAGATTGAACTTTATCCTCTCTCCCCCCCTTTTTTTTTTGACAGTTTTACTAAAGCAGGAGATTTGGGGAATTCTGCAAATAAAGTTTACCTAGATTTTAACAAAACATTTGATAAAGTATCTCATAATATTCTTGTGGAAAAGAGATGTGGACTAGATAATTTAAAAAAAGAGAGAGATTTATACAGAATTGGTTGACACTCACTACTCAAGAATAATTGTTAATGATTCACTATCAACTTGATACATCTCTAAGTGAAGTGCCCCAGGAATCTACTTGGTTTTAATATTTTTATCAATGAATTGAGTAAAGGCATAGTTGCTACACTCCTCAGATTTGAAGAAAACATAAAACTAAGAAAAATAATTAACACTCTTGTTGATAGGGTCAGGATCCAAAAAAGACTTTGGCAAGTTAGAGTATTGGAATTAATCTAATGACATGAAATTCAGTAGGGATAAATGTAAAAGCACACTTAGATTTAAAAAAAAGTTTACAAGTACAGGAAGGAGAAAGCATGGCTAGAAAGCTATCTGACAAATGTCTGAGAGTCTTAATAGATATTTCTAAATATTATAAATAACAATTATGTATAATTATAAAGCACTTAGCACAGTACCTGGCACATAAGCAAATATTTAATAAAGGCTTGTTCATTTCCCCTTCTCTCTTAGGGGATTAACATGCTCAATATATGCCAAGCAGTTGATATGATCTTGGTCTGTATAAATAGCAACATAGCATCCAATAATAAGGAGGTTGTACTCCTTCTGTAGTTTGTCTTGGTCAGACCACATCTGTAGTATTTTCCTAAAGCACAAATCTGGCAATGTTGCTACCACCATCACCTCTACTTGTTGAACTCCAGTGGCTCCTTATTAACCTTAAGATCAAATATAAACTCCTTTGTTTATAATATGAAGCTCTTTATACTGTGGGCCCTGTCTTTCCAATATTCTTGCACATTATTCCTCTCCATGTGGTCTGCAGTAAAGTTCAGATATACTGGCCATGTTGTCTTCATTAGAATATAAGCTCTTTGAGGGCAAGGACTGTTTTTGCTTTATCTTTGTATCCCCAGTGCTTGGCATGGTGCCTGGCATGTAGTAAAGACTTAGTAAGTGCTTGTTGATTGATTTATTATGCATAGCACAATTTTTAAAGGACATTGATAGCAAAGGGCCTTGAGTATATACCATGTAAGGATTAGTTAAAGGAATTGAAACTGCTTAGTCTGGAGACGAGTTAGAAGATTATTATGATAGACCAAATGAAAAGTAATGGGGGCCTAAACTGAAGTTCTACTTGTGTGAGTTGAGAGAAAGGGATATATACAAGAGGTTTTGTGAAATGACAAGATTTGACAATGGATTGGATACGTAAAGCAAGCAAGAAATAGAGGATCGTACAAAGGCTAAATGCTTGAGTAAGTAATAGGATGGTGGTGCACTTTCCTGGAATAGGGATGATGCAATGGATAGAGCGACATCTAGAGCCATAAGTCCAAATCCAGCCTCAGACACTTACTAGCTGTGTGACCCTGAGCAAGTCACTTAACTTTTTGCTTCAGTGTCCTTAACTGTGGTTAATAACAACACCTTCCTCCCAGGATTGTTGTGAGGATCAAATGAGATAATATTTGTAAAGAACTTAGCACAGTGTCTGGCACCTGGTAGATAGTATATAAATTTCCCTTCCCTTCCCTCTTCCCACCCTTCCTCTTCCTTCCTTCCTATTTTCCCCTTTCCCCTCCCTCCCTTCCTTGTCTCTACTTTCTTCTTTCCTCTCCCCTTTTCTCTTACCCCCTGTCACCTTCCCCCCCCCTTTCCCTTTCCCTTCCCTGGTAACTTTTGAGAGAATAGTTTTAGTTTAGTGATGAAGTCAGAAACCAGATTACAAAATGTTTAGAAGAGATTGAAAGGGGATGAAAGGAATTGAGTCATAAAGTGTAAACAGCTTTCTTTATTTACTTCCCAATGAGTTTGAGAAGGGGAGAAGAGAAATAGGATGATAGCTAGCAGGGATAGTGGGATGTAGTAATTCTTTTTAAGGAATAGAGACTACTAGGTAGGGCATGTTTGTACACCACAGGAAGGAACTATTAGAAAGGGAGAGATTGGATATTAGAGGGGAAAAGGAGATAATAGTAGAAGCAACCTGCTAGAGAGGATAGGAGGGGATAGATTCAAGGGAGACTAGAGTGAAGGAGGAAATGATGGAGGATGATACCAAGTAGGAGGCAGAGAAGAAAAGAAGACAGGGCTGTTGGCAAAAAGGCCTAGATTTTCTTGGTGAAAGTATAAGACAAGATCCTCAACTGAAAAGATGTGGAGAAGGGATACTTTGGGAGGCTTGCAGAGAGAAGAGGATGTTTAGAATAGTCATTGTATACGTACATATATAAAATACACACACACACAAACACACACACACACGATTAGAATGGCTGTTGGAAAATAGAAAGGAAGAGGTAAATTTCAAAGACAATCAAGAAAAATCTGATGAATTTTATCACTGATTAGTTATAGTGGGTACAGGGTATTATTTATTTTTTAGATAGGTTAAATGTTTAGGTAGTCCATTGGTTTAGTATAGAATATCTCCAGTCTGATATCAGTAGTCCATACTCAATTTTAAGGCACTATCTTTATAGAAACCTATCAGTTCTCAGTCTCCCTCCCCTTTGTTTTGAGTCACAGTTTGGAAATTCAAATAGATATTTCTAAAAGTCTGTCATAACATAAGAATCTAAACAAGAAACAATTATCAAAAGATTTTTAAGACTTCATTTATATCCCGAAATGATGGATAGTTTTGTCTTAGAATCAAAAGCCTTAGGTTCAAGGCCTGCCACATTACTATCTATGTAATCTTAGGCAAGTTCTTTGGACCTCAGTTTCTTCATCTTTCAAATGAATGTTGTCTACTCTATGATCTCTAAGATCTTTTTCAGTTCTGTGCTTTTTTTTCTATAGTTTAAATGGTATTAAACTTTGAATATTACATAAATAAAATATTTGTATTTTTAAGTGATGTGACTTACTAAATTTTAATTATGAAAGTTTGTTGAAAGAAATATAGTTAGTTTAATCTTTATTGACTTTTAATTACCTTAACATCAGTCCTTGAAGAGACATGTTCAAACTATTAAATAGAAGGGAACTAAAAACTCCACATATTACTGAAAATGTAGCAGATGAGTTTTGAAACCTTTTAAAATGTTGAAATATTGAAATATTGTCAGCAAAAGTGAGATTGCACATATCTTGCCATTTATCAAAGGGTTATGTGATTTTTTACTTTGAGGACACTTTATCCAATATCCTTGTTAAACTAACTGTGTAAACACTGATCAGTAATGACTGAGGCCTTGGAAGTTGTTGCTTGGATTGCTTTAATAAAGCTGACATTTTCAACCATTAACATTCATGACAAAATAACAGTTTTGAAATTGTGTCCTACCTGTATTTTAGATCATTATTGCTTAAAATAGTGTTTTTCAGGTACTTTGCAAGTTATCCAGTTTACCACCATGATATACGAGAGACATAATAAGACCTTCCATTACCATATGAAATTGTTTCTAACTTTATAGGATATGGTCTGAAGAAGGGAAGGCTGTGATACCTATTAAAGTACTGAAGCATACCATTGGTTAAACTCATTGGTTTATGATCTTTGCAGGACACTGAATGTAACAACTCTGTATTCTACAGCTTCAATGTTTAGCCAGTCTCTTGGTTTGATATAGACTAGATCTAGTCTAAGATTCATCATCTGTCCTCAATTTTAAGGGACTTTATGGAAAGATACCAATTTTTGGTCTCCTCCCCCTTGATTTGAATCATAGTTTATAAGTTTAAGGGCTGCAACCAGAAAGAGTCCTCCAAGCCAATTAAACAGTGAACCAAAAACCAAACTATAATGAAGAAAATAGTCAAAATTAATCACATTTCCTGGGGATCCTCAGGATAGCCACTTTTCTGAGACTACTTCATATTCCATTTCATCTGACAGAATTGCTCCCATCCCTATCACAGTCACTGTCTTTGAATACATTTGTTTTTAATTTTATTTTAAATTGGCACTAACAAGGTAAGGAATCCAAACCATTCTCTCTTGCATGAAAGTGGTGCTTCCTGCACAAAGATATCAATTAAAATTAAAGTTTTAGTTTACATTCCTTCTCCCATCTTCCATCTCCTTGACTTGTAAATTGTTTCTAATGTTTTTACCTTTAGTCTCTGATATAAGTTTTTTAGTTAGAATTTTAAAAATACTTGTTAATTAATATGTATAATGTTCCAGAACAAGTTCCAACTTTTTAGACATTAGAAAAATCTTTCCTTGACATAATTAATGATGCTATAACTTTTAAGAAAAATTCTCTCTGAATCAACCAACAACTTTTTTATTAAGTTCCTACTATATTCCCAACAGTGTAGCTATGTTGTGTGTGTGTGTGTGTTTAAGAACTTTATATATGAAGTTGTGTTGTGTGTAACTGTTTAATATCATTAGGACTTCTTTTCTCAATTTCATCTATTTTGCAATTTGAAATATTGAAAACCAATCTAATTTTTTTATCTGAAATGGTACTCCTCAACTTGAAACTAAAAGGAAATTTTAATTACCTTTTACCCACTATAGCCAATCAGCTATAAAATCCAACAGATTCTTCTTCTTTTCCCCACTTTAAAGTCCAGCACTCTAGCTATTACACTACCTAGCTACAATCAACAATATGTAAACAGCTCTGGTTGAGGTAAAAGGTTGTAATCGATAGTCTTGGTATAAATAATTTGTGCACATTCTATGTCATATTCTTCAGTATTTCTCATCATATTGCAAAAACTCATTAATCTACCGAAAACAGTTAATGATTAGTCATTGTCCCCATTCCATAGAGAACTTAAGGAAGATACTTATCTAAAGTCATACAAACTTTATAACTAGAATCTGACTACTTTATTCTCTTTAAAAAATGAAGTTAGTCATCTTTAAAAATCAATATAATATTCTTTCTGGAAACAATGAATTTTAGACTTGCTGATTTTATGAATATACAACTGATACTGTTATATTCTAGTAAGACTATAGTATTATAGAGCAACAAAAAAATGGATGTTGGGGTTTTGTTTCTTGTGGTAATAAATGTAAGTAAAGAGGCTAATATAAGTCAGATCAGGAAAGAAACAGAGGCTCTCCTTCCATGAAATTTATGGGAGAAGTAGCACACACTTCACAATGCAGAAAAGACAGAAACTAAAAGCTTAAATAACTGCAAACAGCAGGGTATAGAGGCAATGGAAGGTTTGTCTAAATGTCTGACAGATTTTGCAGCTGCATGTATTATGCTGCAACATCTAGCAGAACTTTGAAAAAATATTTATAATGTTCCTTTTGAAATTTGTTAAGAATTTTTATTTCTTTTCTTTTCCTCTTTTTTTTTCATATGCAATCTGTGCCTGTCTTTCCCTCCTTGTCTGTTTTATTAGCACTTTAAAAGAAAATCTACCATTCACCAATGCGTGCTGTGCTGTGTTTTGACTGGCTTGGTGCTATCCAAGGAGCTCTAGTTGATATTTTATGGTAAAAGTGTTTATTGACCCTCAGAAAGATCATAATACACTTGCTAATTTGAGATTTTTGTCTATATCTGTAATAAAATTATTTTCTAACCAAATGTGATCTCTGCTAATACATAATTCATTCCTTTGATACCTGTACCTAGTTATTCTCCACAAAGACAGGCAGCACAAATAGATAAACGAAATCTTTTCCTGTCATTATAACTTTTGAGATTGTCATTCCCCTCATTTATAGACAGTTTTATTGGAACTCATGATTTCTTTAATATGGATTGTAAAAATATTGAAGAAAGCTAGATTAGCCAATGTTTGTTATTCTTGTTCATATTTTACATATGCAGCTCCACATGTAGTGAATTTTCTGTAATATAAATTAATTCAATCTCAGTTTTCTGCTGACCTCTATTTTCAAAGTTATAACTTGAGTCATTTTTCCTATGTTGTATTTTCTCATATAATGTTCTAATATATTATTCCACCTGAATATATGTAACATTTTTTTCAGTGCCACAGATAATAGTATTATAGATTTAGAGGTAGAAGTGATATTAAAGGCCATCTAAAATAACTTCATTTTGCAGATGAGGAAGCTGAGGCCCAGGGCGGATAAGGACTTGCCCACCATGACACAGAGAGTAACCAGTCAGAGGCCAGATTTGAACCCAAGTCCTCAGACTCCAAAACTAAGTCTCTTTCTGCCATAGGGCACTGTCTCCCCTATAATTTGCTGGAAATAATAGTCAGTCATAATATGAGTTGAAAATTTTCATAGAAAACACTTCTGCTAATTTGCATATTGGACAAAAAAGCCTCACAAGGTAGAGGCAAAACTTTTTTTCACTATTAATCAGAAGTTGTTTTTTTTTTCATCAAGTCTGTTCTTTTTTCCCCATTAGTCATTTGGCATTATTTATTTTTAAATAATTTTCTCTTCTATTGACTTAGTTATGTTGTGCTTACAATTAAAAGAAAACCAATACTCTCACCTCCTGAACATTCCTCACCAGGTATTAGATATTACAGTTGCTCTTACTACAGCGTGCAAGTAACTAAAACACATTCTTCAATATCTAAATTTTAAAATAGATACTGTTTCAAAGTAGGCAACTGATTTCTCCAAAATTTTAAGTGTCCTGTAGATGTCCAGTAAATGTTTAATGGATCAAATATTAAATTATACTTAAAATTTTAATTGTTTGTATAGTCTATTAAATTGTAAGAGACTGATAATATAAAAGGGGCAACAGTTTATTCATTTATTTCTAATTTTTTTGTAAAAACTAGTCACTTTTTTAGATACTATGTATTGATTACTAGTCCATTACACTGTACATTGATAAAAAAGTAAAATTCAAACATACTTGTGAAATTCAAACTCATCATGCTTTAAAGTCAAACACTAGTGGTTCTAATAAAATCAGGGTACTAGCCAAACAAATGGTTGGAGTTGACGGTTTAAGGGAAAACAGAACCCTTAGTTTAATTAGTCTATCCTACCATGGACATTCCCTCCCTGACATTGATGAATACAATGGTCTTTCCTCAGTCCACATCTTTAATGTCTTCCCTGCAGGAAACTTAATTCTTAAAAATTTAATTCTCCTTACCCTGATAATTTTCCTTCCTTGTTTGTTGTTGGTTTGTTTTTTGTTTGTTTGGGGTTTTTTTTGACACTGCACTGTTGTTCTCTTGCTACTTTTTGGACTGATACTTCTGAATCTCTTTTGCAGGTTCATCATCTATGTCCTACCCCCCTATCCATGAGCGTACCACAGAGTTCTGTCATGGGTCCTCTTGTATCTATGTGATCTCTTCAGCTCCCATGGAGTAATCTATCATTCATCCCTATGCAGATGAATCTCAAATGTATATATTTAATCTTTATTTCCCTTGAGCTCTTGTCCCACATTTCCAGTTTCCTGTTTGACATTTCTACTTGGATGTCTCATATTCACCATGTCTGAAACAGAACTGATTCTCTTTTCCCCTAAACCTGCTCTTCCATTACCTTCACTATTTCTACTAAGGAAACCACCATCCTTCCAGTTACTCGGGTTCACAATTTAAGATTCAGCCTCAAATCTTAACTTTCCCTCACCCCCATATCCATTCATTTACCAAGTCTTGTCCATTCCACTTCCTCAATATCTATCAAATCTTTGCCCTTCTCTCTGTTCACACCATAACCACCATAATCCAGACCCTCAACACTTCTTACCTAGACTATTGCAGAGTTTTCTATATGGTTTCTTTAATCCAGTCTTTCTCCTCTATAATTCATCTTTCACCCAGTTGCCAGGTTTTCATTTGTAAAGGGCAGGTCTCACCATGTCACTTCTCTTCTTAAACTGCAATGACTTTGTGTTGCCTTAAGAATGAAGTTCAAGCTCCTCTAATTTGCATTTCCTGTCATTCACAATCTAGCTCCCTTCTCTCTCTCTCTCTCTCTCTCTCTCTCTCTCTCTCTCTCTCTCTCTCTCTCTCTCTCTCTCCCTCCTTATTGTTCCTCTTCCTACCCTCTCCCCTCCAGGAGGGCTGGCTTCCTCACTGTTCTCCATACGTGCCCCTGTTCCTTTGCACCAGCATACTTAGAATGCTCTCTCATGTCATCTCTCCTCTTAGAACCTCTAGCTTACTTCAAGACCCAGATTGGGGCAACCTCCAACAGAAAGCCTTTCCTCATCCTCCTTATTGTTAGCACTCTTTCTCCTCAAATTATTCTATATTTATCTGTGTATGAGTTGTATTCTCCTAGTACAATGTAAGGCACTTGAGAGCTAGAATTTTTTGTTTTGTCTATGTATCCACAGTGCCTAGCATAATACTGTGAATGTAATAAATGTGAAATAAATGCTTGGATTATGACATGAATCAATGACACAAATTATCAGACTTCCAGCCCCCTTTATTGTCTTCTCCCATTAGAATATAAGCTCTCTGAGGTATTCCTTGCTTATTATTTGTATTTCCAGCTCAACACAGTGCCTACATGTTGTAAATAAATAAATGCTTCTTTATTTGTCTATCTTGGAAGTAGAGGTATAACTCACTAGGCAGCATCCTAGATACTCCTGGTTTGTAGTTGCTTATCAGTTTTCTTCATTGGACACTTCCCAGTGGTTCTGAATTAAGGAATAAAAGGCAGTTACCTCAAATGATGCTTCAGGCAGAGGGTTAGATTTTTAATACTTCTATTTACTTAGTTGTAGAAATGGATTATCTGCACTATTTATAAGTTAAGAATGAAATGTATATACATATATACACAATATACACATACAGACATATACACACATATTTGCAGGAGAGGTGTTAGGGGATTTTTATGATGAAATTACTAAAGAAATAGCTGCCCAGTTCTCTAATCTTAACTAGTTATTAAGCAAGACTATTTGGTAAACAACCCTGAATGGATATTTCTTTTCAACTCTTCCTCAAAGTAATATTGTTCTAGAAGTTACATATAAACTGATCATTTATTATTAATCATAACTTTTAGGCACGCTTAAAAAGACCAATGAAAAGCACTGACTGTGTCCTATTTGAAGATGAAGATGATGACATGGACAGAGCAAGCAAGTGAGTAAATTACTTGTTGTCATATAGCCTGAGGTCTTACAGTAACTGATGCTTTGGGTCTTAGTGGATATTTCAGAACCGTAATGTCTTAAAAACAACTAGATCTTTCCAGGCACATGCCTGTAATCTCTGTTAGGAGAGACCGAGTCTAGTGGTTCTCTTAAGATTGGGACTTCTGAGTTACAGTAGGACAAGAGCCAATCAAGTATCTGCACTAAGGACATTAGTATGGTAAGCCCCCTACCTCCTTTGGGTTGGGGAGAGTGAAGAGCACTGCACTACCTAAAAAAGAGTGAACTAGAGCAGGTTAAAGGACCAATAAATAGTAGGATGAGGCCATAGTAATTGCTATGGCTTCATAGCAAGCCTGGACAAGATAGAGAGACTCAATATCAAAATAAATAAAGTGAGAGAGATAGGAAGGAAGGAATGAAAAAAAGGAAGGTAGGCAGACCAGATGATCAGCTGGCCTTTCTGTTCCTCACACATAGCATTCCATCTCCCTTTGCACAGGAATTCCACATTTTCTGGAGTGCATTTCCTCTTTAATTCTACCTCTTATATAGCCTAGTCAACATGAAAGCTCAGCTTGACTGCTACCTTCTTCAAGGGGTCTTTTCTGATCCCTCCCCCACAACTGCTAGTGTTCCTCTCACAAAATTATCTTGTATTTATTTTGTATACTCTTTAATGTTTACATTTTGTCTCTCCCTATCGAATGTTTGTTCCTTGAGGGCAGTAACAATTTCATTTTTGTCTTTGTGTCTTGAGCACCTATTATAGTGGTTGGTGCTTAATAAGTATGTATTGATTGATTATAGTTGAAGATTTTGTATTTATTCTCAAACCTAAAGTCTTAGTGCCTTAGGATAGCTTCTGTCTATTTTTGCATTCCATTAAACTCAACAAAAGTTGAATTGTTATAAAAGTCAAAGTCCCTGTCCTTCAAAAACTTTTGGTTCAGTTGAAACATACTCTTTGATTCAAAGTTTAATCATGAATGTTATAATTGATCAAAAGGTGTTTACATGCAGATTTTGCAATCTGGAAACTATCTTTTTGCATACCTTCAGTTTAGCCTTTCTTTTTCTTTAGGTTATCATCGGAAGACAGTGAGGAAGCTTCTGCTTATTTTTATGAGAGTGATGATTCTGTTGAAGCTAGAGTAAAGACTCATTACCCAGGTGAAATGGACTTACTAGGAGAAATCCTTGATACTTTGAGTACACATAGCTCAGATCAAGGAAAGCTATCAGCAGCAAAGAGCCTGGATTTTTTTAGATCAATGGATGATATTGATTACAAGCCTACGGTTAGTCTTTTCTTTTTTTTTTGCTTTTGCAATTCAGTGTTTCAGATTACAGACTACCTGATACTCCTTTTCATTTGCTGTGATTGTCTGGGCCTATGATAAAATCTGTAGATTGTTTAAAGTCATTTTATGTTATGCTGTGTTAGGTAAATACCAGTACTTCAAAAAATATGGTGCCATTTTATTACCTAAATTTATGCTTAGTTATCAAATGCTAATATTTCCCTGTAGGTTCCCTGGTTCAAGTCACTGCTGTCACTAATTAGATTTCTTTCCATCAAACAAAAAACGTTATCTTTCAGTCCATTTTATACTTGTCTTCTTTGGGGAAACAATTACATGAAGTATGTTGCTCTGGAGTTCCCAGATAATATTAACACAGAGAGATTTTGACATTTATTTATTTATAAATAGCTTCCCATTTTATTAGCTTAAAGATTAATAATAGTCTGCATACTGCATTTTAAAATAACTAGCAGAAATGATAAGATTATGACTCTTGTTTTGTTACCAGAGAAGACCAAACATCTACCCCATATGACATCGAATGTGTAAGTTCCAAGGTGAGAAGTCCAAAAATAGTATAGGCATAGAAGTTTAACTTCTGTTTCATTCTTATCAGTACCAATAGAGAAATTTGGGAGAATTTAGTTAACACCTTCAGTTACATTCTTTATAGAGTTGAACATTTATTTTGAAATTTTTTAAATGCCAAGGAAAAGCTATGAAGTTTTCTTTAAAAAAATTTATGTCTTAAATTGTGTATTCTTTCAGAACAAATCCAATGCACCTAGTGAGAGTAATCTGGCTATACTTTGTGGCAGTTCTAATGATCAAGCTGAATGGAATCTTGGTCAGGATGATAGCGCTCTCCATGGAAAACATCTCCCACCATCCCCAAGAAAACATGCTTCTTCTGCTGGTTTAACAGAATCTCTCTTTATTCTGAAAGAGGAAAACAGTGAAAAACACCTCAGTGCCAACAATGTGAATTGCCCAACGATGATGGTAAATTCAACTTCTCCTGTAGAATCAGTTTTACAACTTGATTCTTCAGAAGATTCACAAACACATAGTCCTTTCCAAGGAAAAACTGAAAATAATGAAACACTAAGCCATACCTCAGATGATCAACTTAATCTCAGCCTTAGACGACATCTATCTACTCTAGTTCCCTGGGAAAAAGATGGGAGTGAAGCAAAGGAAACTTCTGGAGAGGTTGGACTACTTCATGAAGTCGTGACATTATGTCATATGACATCTGCTTTCCATCATGGTTTGAACATTTCAGAGGATAACAGCAGCGGAAATAAAACTTAAGTTGGTTGTCAAAGGGGAGATCACTTCCTTCAAAAGTTCATAAGGAATCCTCTTAGACTTTCAAGTTATATATTAAACAGGTTTTGTAGGAATCATAACTCTCTTAATTTTGAAATACTGTTTGGTTTGGTACATGAATTTCGCCTGTTCAGTAATTTCATGGCTATTTTCAGCTATTGATTTGGTATTTGGAGTCTTAAAGATAAAGCCAACTGTGATGTTGTGCTTTTAGATCAGGTACTAGTTTGTTGAGTCTACATATTTAGCATGATTGCCCCTGGAATATGGTGCTTAATGTCATCCATTTCATTTATCCAGAGGGAAACATATATGACTTTCAGATAACCAATTAGTACTGCATCCCTTTGGTTGAGCATGAGCTGAACAAGTTGTTATAAAATGAGCCTGAAACTCTTAAAATACTGATCAGCAAATTGCCTTAATCTTAAGCCTATATTAAATATTACACAATGATCATGAGTGATTTATGATACTATACTTAATTGTCTCAGAAGGCAAATGTTCTCAAGAGCAATAATGACTTTTTATGCATTGATTCAAGGGCCAAAAGTACTTTTTTTAAATTAAAAGAATCTCATAGAAATGTTGCATATGAGTTATAGAAAGAAAAATAAGGCCATGTCTTCCAAAATTTGAAAGGTATGAACTTACCTTTTACTCAGTATATGAAGTGCTAAGGCATAATGTGAAGTCAGTGAACTTCTGTTTACAACTGAGACACTTTAAATAGTTTCTACTGTCCCCATGTACATCTCTACTATCGAGGAGTCTTGGAAAGGGAAATATGGGATTAACTGAATTCATAGACTATGTTGCTAAGATTTATTTTATTTTTATGAACCAATCTTTTGAAATACCATTTACTTTGAATTTTAACATCTTTCTGGATTTTGAAATTTTGAATTAGGTTTAACATCTTCCTGGATTTTAGAAAGGAATAATGATCTGTTTCATAGTAGTATAGGATAGATCCAAAAGTACAGCTAGAAAAAGCAGTGAAATGTTACGTTTCAATTGGGTTCTGCAACTTTTCTATATAATATACAACTACATCATTAGAAATAAAAAAAATGGACAGTATTTTTAGGAAAAGATAACTAAACAGTTTACTTGGAGGATTTTGAGAGGCAGTCCAATAAACATTAGACCTTCACTATGAAATATTTACTAAAAGAATACTTTTTCCACATATGCTTGGTTTTAGTTAAGTACATTTTTTTAGTTGCCAAAGATCTTTTTAAGAAATATAAAATTTTTTTTTTTACAATTTGTCTTTAAAATATTTGAGCACAGCAAGGGTTATGTTTTTTTTCCTGTCCACACTCCAAAATTACAGTAGACATTTTTACATCCATTTAGGTTTCAAATGGAAAGAATAATGTGAACTGTGTACCTTTACTGAAGAAAAAAATTTTGAAATATCTTTTTATAATACAAAAACTCAAGGCTTTATCAAATATTGCCTTAATCTGCTCATTCCAAATTACAGTTATAATTCATTAAGGTTATATGCAGTAAAAAGATTTTATTTTGTGAATTTGCTTTTAAATAATAGAAAAGAACTGTAGGATTGTTAAACAATTTCTGAAAAGCAAATTACATCACCTACCTTAATCAGCAAGCCCCACTTTACTATTTGCAAAAAACAGTTAACTGAGATATATGGTTCTTAAAAATAAATTTTGATGTAAATTATTGCTTTAGGAATCATTCATATCTCTGAAGTTTGAAAAATACTGAAATCTAGGATATGTAAAATTCATTTTCGTCCATTTGCTTAATTGCATGAATCATGATTGTATCCCATGACCTATGTTTGCCTCCTAAATCCTTCAGACAGTGTACAAGGTGGGCAATTATACAGATGTGATCATTTTGTTGAAAAATGTTTTGCCATAAATATCTAAGTTACATATTTGATTAAGTGATTTAAGGTACATTTTTAAGATTGTTTAAGTTATTTTTTTAGTTTCAATGATATTTTAAAGGCTAACATTTGTGCCTTATTTAAAAATATAAAATTGGTAGTTATCCATAATTTTAAAATCCTTTATTACTACCAAAATAGCCAAAAAAAGTAGTGAACACTGGTATTTCAAGGCATTAATTTATACTTATATTTATAGGTCAGTAGTCTTCATAGTGTTGTAGGTAGTCTAATAAGAATAGTACAGGAATTAAACTATTCTTAATTTCTTTTTTTCTTCCTTTTCTAAAATTATTGATAACTGATGATGAAACAGAAGTTGAAATTATAATTTCTCTCTTCTATGGAAGAAAATTATCATGAAAGAATTTTTAGAATTAGGATTATATTGCTTAATAAGGACTGACTTTTGATTTTGCTATCCTTCCTCAACAAAGTCTTGGCCATTATTTAATTCCTATGAACAAAGAGTCCTGTATGCTTCAGACTCTGATCCAGTTGTCCTGTGGATCATTTATACTCTATTTTTGAAAAAGAAGAAGGGAAAGAAAAGTTAGGAACAGGAAAATGCAGACTTAGAAACTGTAATTTTGTTTAATCAAAAAAATGGCACATTTAGTGATTATATCGTTTTGAATAAATGTAAAACCATAAATATAGAACAGGATTTTCTTTTCTGATTAAATAATTAATGTTTCCGTCATTCAGTAAATATTATTTGAGTACCAAGTATGTATAAAGGTACTGGGTTAGACTATGGAGGATTTATAAAGCTGTATTAATGACAATCCCTGCCCTCAAGGAATTTGCAATCTAATGTAAAATGGAAAGCATTTCACATCCTTAAGGTAATATTAATTCAGTCTAATAACCATTAATTACCTAAGAACTGTGACCATCAATTTAAAAAAGAAAACCTTGTATTTTATATAGAAGTCACTAAAAGACCCAAAGTTTTCTCAGAAAGAGAAGGAAAAGGCTTCTGTAGCTGGTCAAATTAAAGAGCCCTGTGAGTAAAGACCTTTAGAAGGTATTCCCAGTTTTAAGCTCTCTTTTCAGTCTAATATGCTAATTACTATAATGTGGACTTCCAGGACTGTCATTTAAGGCTATTATCAGAGTCCTTTTAAAATGTGAATGAGAATATTATTTTAGCACATTGTATTAAACTATTATAAGAATTTAATCAAGAAAAACAGAAACTTCCTCCCCTTCTAGGAAAAAAAAATATAGATTAGTTTCTTAAGTCAATATGGTAAATTCAGATTGATAGAGGATCCGTTTTCTATGGATTGCCTCTTAGTCTATCGGTGAAGACACATTCATCCTTGTGTCTATTGCATAATTTTTAGTTAATGCTGTAGCAGCCTTACTATATACCTTCTGGAATGCCATTGAATTGCATGTTTGTTTTTTTTAGAGAGTTGGGCAGATTCATAACAAAGGGGGAAAAAGCTGAGACTATATTTGCTAAGAGAGAAACACTATAAATTTGGGGTTTTTTTAAGATTTTTATTTTTCTTCTAAACAAAGTAGCTACTGTAGAGTCAGCTATTAAGGTTGTCCTTCTTTGTTCTCTATGAAACACCTTGCTTCTTAGTAAATCAGAAAATAAATTCAAGAATGTTAAATAAATTCCCAAGTCTTATTGCCAAAAACAAAGAACCCCCCAAAACCCCCCTCCACACACTCCTAAGGTAGGAACTACTTTCAAAAAATCCTTATATCAGTATTGACACCTTTCCCATCTAGATTCCAATAATAATGTTACTGTATTTTTTTTATTTTAAGAGGTGATGTTGCTTTTTTGAGCAAATTAATTAATATTTTAATCCAGTTGTAACTAGGGAATTATATGGATTTATAGGGAAGTGTATTAGATTTCAGAATTAATAGGATTTTGTGCAATATTTTTTCTTGAATAATTTAGTTGACACAAATATGTAGATCTGTTTTCTAGCAGATAAAGGTCATATTTTTTCAGTTATTAAAAATATGTAGCATTGTTCATTGTGATTATAAAAGTATGTGGTGTACATTGTTGGTAGACAGGTATGTTTTCATTTATTTAAAATTAATATGTCATATTGTGGTGTCATAATGGTCTTAGCAACAGAAAAATATGCAATAAGAAAATACTGTACCTAAGATTAATACATTTAGTACATGAATCAAAAGCATTGTACTTGGTAGCTAATATGCTTATTCAAATGTACATTTAAGATTCTAGTTGCTGCATTTGTCAGGTAATTCCTAAGCATATTATTCGTGTCTGCACCATCTAAATTACATAGTATTTTTATGGCGGTGAACACATATTCAGATTGTGACATCCCTTATTGTGATATGTCTTTGCTAAGGTTCATAAAGGGCATTGCTTATACTTTTTGATTCTCTGTAAATTAGATTAATTTTTCTTGTATGTATGTACAGTTTGTTTAACCCTAGAGCTTCTATAGATTCCTACTTTTATTATACTTGAATAAGGCAAAAAAGCACTGTGGAAAATCTGTAGTTTTGGATGCAATATGCAAATACACCAAAAAACAAATCAGGTACTGTATAATTAAGATAATCTTTTTTGTTTCACTTGAATGTTTTTCATTCAAGAAGCTGTGTATAAAATGTAAAAAATCTTTTATTGTTTAAATGATAGTTTTAAAAACTTCAATGATGCATTATTAGAAATAATGAATCTTAACAATGCACCTCAGTTATAGCCTGTGCCACCACAGTAGTCCTGCAGTTAATGATTTAAGTTCACTCAAGTCCTAGACTCAGTAACTCTAAGCTTGGAACAAAACAAAAATATAAACACGTGCCTAGAAAATGCACTAAATGTATGTTGTGCTCTCATTTCACAACACACTATTAGTCTGCTTAAAAAGCCATTCATAGTCATGTAACATACAGGCTTATTATTCTGCTGCACCATTGCTAAAAATGCGAACAAATATTAACTGCATATAAGGCCCCTAACGTTGTAGAAAACAAGACCTCGTTATGTAACAGATCTGTTTGTTAGTTATTTGACACTTTGTAGGATCTAAGATTTCCTGAATGTAGGTACTATCTCCACTAAAGCAGATGTTAACCATCCCCCATGCCTCATCTCTTGTGAGTTACTTGTTTAAAAATATTCATTGTATCTGACCAGCCTTCTGGTGATCAGCCTCTTAAACTTATATCAGCTGGTCCTCCAATAATGGAGACCCAGAATGCCAGGCATACTGGTGTTACTCACTTCTTTGTAGACCACCAGAGACTGTGCCTCATGAGCAGTAACCTTTGAAAATCCAGGGCTGTTACCTTCACACCATGAGGCAATGGAATAGGTCCACTGTGGAGATCTGAATTATAGGTACAAAGTTGAATGTTTCTATATCTTTTTATTTAGAAGTAGAACTGTTTTGAATAAACTTTAAAAAAATAAAATAACATCTATACATCACCTTGACCTGTAGTTAGTCACAGATATTTATAAAAATTTACATCTAGCATTAAGATTTGATTCATTGCTATTGCATCCTTCAGACTACAGTATAAATCATCTCCAAAGTTGCAAACCAGACCTTTGACTCCTATCTGGAGCACAATGTGTGTGTATATATACATACATAATAGAAAATGTATGTATGTATATATACATATGTGTGTATATATCTATACATATGTGTGTATGTATGTACACATACATACACACATATAATATATTAGAGACTGCTGTGGAATTTAACGTGTAAATGCAAATTTTGGGTGACCTCCACCTTGCCATAAAGTGCCCCAATACTGTAACATAAAATAAAATTTGTCCATGTCAAAACTTCGGGTGATGAAGCCTCTAATAAGTAACAACTGATTATTCTTATCAAGATGAATAACTATCACAAAGATTCCACTACTTTTGTCCCCGGGTAGTGTGGCTCTTGGGGCCCATGGGAAGCCAAATAGGTTTAGGCCTAGTCAAGAAATCATACAGACAGCCTGCAACCAACAAACCAACTGTTTCATAGTACTGCAACCATGTGTGACAGGCTTTGAAGTCAAAGGATGTTAAAATTGCTTTTTTCTGCATTCCTGTCTGAAAGGAAAGAACCACTTCACTCACATCATAAGGTAAAGGGTCACACCTCTTCCTTCCCCTTTTAGGCCATGTGGACCCAAGAAATGGACTTGGGATTTTGGCCTTTTCTTTAGTCCTTTTCTGTTCTTAGTGCACGGAGTGGTGTTTCCAACTCATGATCTTAATTCATGGGCATCCAGGGGTCCGGGAATCCAGGATAAGTATTATATCCAGCCCAGTAGAGAAGCCCTAGGGAGCAGGGATCTAGTACCAGGGGATTTTGGTCTTGAATTTGATGAGACTAATACTTGGCAGGAACTGATCTAAACTGTGAGCTTAAACTCCTCAGACACTGAGGTGGTATAAAGAAGAATTATGCCCCCAATATGTTTTTGAAGTAAACATTCTTTCATAAAAGCTAATATAGTGTTAAGTGATTAAATAGAACTGGAGTGCTAGTCATTAGGCCCCTAAAATGAGGAACATGTTTGGTTCATGCCAGTGGCAAAGAAGAGAATCCTGGTTGGGCGGGGGCAGGGATGGGGGTGATAAGGGAGTGGGAAGGACAGGAATGTAATAGACCTGGTTCACAGTGAAGATAAAAATCAACCCATGTTCCACGTGAGGCCTGATCTTGGATAAAATGTACCTTTTGTATTTGTGG
This sequence comes from Vombatus ursinus, assembly GCF_900497805.2. Lineage (NCBI taxonomy): Eukaryota > Metazoa > Chordata > Mammalia > Diprotodontia > Vombatidae > Vombatus > Vombatus ursinus. The sequence continues at coordinate 6,523,760 of NW_020954687.1, forward strand.
GAATCATTGGAGATGATCTCAAGTCTCTATCCTAGGCCTTTTCACTAGGCCTATTTTACTTGTTGATAGCAGCTCCCATGGATCCAATTATCATTTCTATGCAGATTATTCTCAGATCTCTTTATCCATCCCTAAACTCTCTCCTGACCTCCAGTCTCACATCTCTAATTATCTATTAAATATCTTGAACTGTGTCCCATAGACATCTTAAACTCAACATGACCAATATTGAATTCATCTCTTCCTAACTTCTCCATAGGATACCACCATCCTCCCAGTCATCCAGGCTCTCAACCTAGGTGTCATCCTCAATGCCTCACTCTCTTACCCCCCATATCCAATCAGTTGCCACATCCTGTCAATTTTACCTTTGTAACATCTCTCATATCTGCCAACCTCTCTCTTTTGACACAGCTGCCATCCTTGTACCGGTCCCAATCATCTCATTTCTAAACTATTGCAATAGCATTCTGGTTCGTCTCCCTGCCTCTGGTTTCTCACCACTCAAGAGCAACTTCCACTTAGCTACCCAAGTGATCTTCCTAAAGTACAAGTCCAACCATGTCATCTCCTGCTCAATAAATTACAGTGGCTTCCTATTACATCCAGGATCAAATATACAATCCTCTAGCTTTTAAAGTCCTTCACAGCCTGGCACCTTCCTAACTTTCCAGTGTTCTTATACCTAACTCCCCTCCACACACTCTTCAACAGAGATGTTCAACATGTGACCATGGGGCAGCTAAGTGGTGCAGTGTTTAGAGCACCAGCCCTGAAGTCAGGAGGACCTGAGTTCAAATGCGGCCTCAGATCAAATACTTGACGCTTATTAGCTGTGTGACCCTGGGCAAGTCACAACCCCAATTGCCTAAAAAACAAAATAAAACAAAAACAAAAACATATGACCACATGTGGCCCACAACAATCTCTAGGGGTGCCCCAAATGTGATCAAAATGTAATTGGGAAATATTTAACAAAATAAGTAAAAGTACACTCAAACATAGATAAAATTACATTTTGAAGCTAAGTCTGTGCAGCCTGTGGGAATCTTTATGTATGGTTTAGTGGACTCTGTTTTTATCTGAGTTTGACACTATTGCTGTTCGGTGTAATAACACTGGCTTTCTTGTTCTTCACATACAATATTCCATCTCCTGACTCCATGTATTTTCACTGGCTGTCTGCTATGCCTGGAATTCTGTCCCTCATCTCTGCCTTCTGACTTCCCTATAAAATCACATTTTCTTCAAGAATCCTTCCTTTCAAGGTTATCTCCAGTTTATTCTGGGGTGTGTGTGTGTGTGTGTGTGTGTGTGTGTGTGTGTGTGTGTGTGTGT